>NW_004949117.1:393542-426813 GCF_000317375.1 Microtus ochrogaster
ACCAAAAAAAAAAAAAAAAAAAAGAAAAAAGAAAAAGAATCACATGGCAATGGTAATTTGGACAGAACAGATATATTGGTCTTCAGTTTATTCTTTCCTTTGATCCATGTGTCTGTTTTTTTTCTGTTTTGTATGTTATTTCTATGGTATTTTAATGCTAAGGCTCTGTGCTACAATTTTAAGATTCCATAGTTTGCTGGTGTTCATTATGTGCCTTCAGAGTATTTTCTTATTTTTGCTACTATTGAAAAACAAACAAACCAAAAACTCTAAGTCGTGAAGTTGGGTAATGCCATAACAGTTACAATGACTTTTTTCTAGAGGACCTGGTTCAATTCCTACTCCCCACAAGGCAGCTCACAGTCATCTGGAACTTCAGTTTCAAGTGATCTGCCACCCTCTTCTGGCCTCTGTGGTTAGCTGGCCTTTATGCGGTACACAACATACATTCAGACAACATGCCTATATACATGTAAAAAAGAAAGCACTGGGCCAAATGAAAATAATGTTGAACATAAAAGTAAAGTCAATTTCCAGCTATGAGTGGGGGCACAAGCCTTTAATCTCAGCATTTAGGAAGCAGAGGAAGCAGATCACTGTGAGTTCTCCAGCCTGGTCTATGTACATCATAAGTTTCAGAACAGCCACGGCTATGTAGAGAGAAATCTGTCACAAGCAAAAACAAAACAAAAGAAGCAAATCAACTTATGCATTAAATTAGCCTTCCTTTGTTTTTCCTTTGCTTCTTGGTATTTCTTACTCTTTGAGGTATGGATAAATTTTATCATATTTCTGCAGTAGCTTTACTTATATTTGTTTAACTTATTTCACTCATGCAGTATAATTGCAGAACTTTGGTGCTATTTAGTGTCACATTAAAGATTTAATCTTCATTGCCTGAAACAGTTTAATGTATTTGTCTTCTTCCTTCCCCTGCATTTTATTAATGTAATAGTATCTAGTATTAGAAGGAAATGAAATTTGAGATGGTATTAAATGGATATTAAAGATAGGAAAGAAAAGCAGAATTGATTTTAGAAGTGATCAAAGAGCAAATCCTCTTACATACAATACTCTTAAAGAAAATTCCCTAAGCTGGTAACTTCTCTCTAACTCTGTCTTTTCATAGTCGTCTTATACATAAAACAGAAGCACTTTATGACTAGATTTGTTTTTGTACCTTTTAACATTCATACTCCATCTGTTCCTGATTGGTTGAAAGTTATCAGAAAGTTGAACACCTAAGGGAAATTAGGGTAATTTATTTTTGTAAATTGTCTTCCTTTGCTATTCTTTTCCCTCTGGCCTAAAGTTATTCTTACTCATAAATGAAAGCTTCAGGAGCATATCTCTGGGGTCATAGATTCTCTCTCAGCTAGTGATTTTCTGCCACTTAGTGCACATCATGGTCACTACCAGTTTAAGTAATTGAACTAAGATGTCTATTGAACCTGTAGCCAGACAGTTCAGTCTCTGCCTGATGACTCACAACCTGCCCAGACAGCACAGAAAATTGGAGCACACAATCTATAGTTTCAAAAAGGTCAAGACAAGATCTACAAATTTTCTGTAAATCTTCTATCCCTGCTATTTTAAAAGAAAACTAAAATTAAATGTCCTCTTTTACGGAATTCAAGTTTTATGCTTATCGTGACCACACATACACACATACATGGTCATATAAAATATGTGTTATCTGTTATGCCATTTTTAATAATGGGGGAAAAGTAAGAAACAAAATAATATGATGATTTTCTTTCATTATATTTTATTCAGTAAATATTTGTTAAACTTGGCAACACCTTAGACTATAGTGCATATACACCAAAAAATATAGTGTGTGATTTCTAGGACTTAACTATATAATATAGAAACATATATAAAGAAGTTCTTAGTACACAGTTTGAAACAATACTCCTTGAACTGACAATCTTATCTATTATCATTCTCTGCTTTGAGTGCATGGCCTTGTGTTTGCTTGTTCCTCTCTTTATTAGACAACTGAGCGTTCAGGCCTGAGTAGATTCTTTAATTCTATTTCTAGGACTTTCCTTTCCAATTAATATATTCTCTATAATGATTGCCAAATAAACTACTTGACCTCAGTGATCTACTTTCTTAAACAATGTTGAATTAGTCCATGTTCAGACAGTCGTGGATAACATTTTTGGGAAGTGATGTGTCCTTCCAAAGACTCGTGTGTTGATGTTTTGGTGTCCAGATGGTGGGTCTATCTAACCAGTGAAGTGTGATGCAGTCATGAGAGTTCTGCCTTATTGAATGCATAAATCCTTTAAAGTATTGAGACATTCATTATTTGGAGCTGTAAAGTCAGAGATGATCTCTACTAAGAAAAGAAGTTGGTATCCTTCTGAATGGAAGATCTTTTCCCTGATCCTCACCCTCCTCTCTCTTTCTCTCCGTGTGTGTGTGTGTGTGTGTGTGTGTGTGTGTGTGTGTGTGTGTGTGACAGAGATTCCCTATCAGGCTTCTATAAGCTGAGAATTCAGCCTTTTCATGCCCGCCATCATTTTTATCTTATCTCAGGCCTATAGCTGAGAAACCAATAGACCATAGAATGAAACTTCTAAAACTGTTAGTCCACATAAATCATCCCACTTTTTTGTTTTTTTCTCATCTGCTTTGTCACAACAACAAAATATCCTATTATTAAAAGGAACTGGGTGTTTCAGGAGACTCTGAAGGATGAGTAAATAATAGCTGGCATGGGGCAGATGGTGATGTAGAACAAAACTTAGTGTGTAATAAGATTTTATTGACGACTTAAGTTGTCAACATGATTTATTTTGATAGATACATAATTCAGGAAAGTAATTTTAGTAAGACCAGGTATTGAATCACAAACAGACACAGACCCAGGATTACATATATACACAAATGTAATGTGATTATAGCTGCTGATATACTGATTCACTTTCATCCAATAAGAGAACAGAAACTTTAAAAAAAAATTATTCCTGAAGACACTAATATGAATGGCCATAGAATGTTGATGCCAGAAAGTAAAATATGTAAAAGCTCTTATTCCATGCCTGATATATAAAATCTAATGGGAGGCAACTGATTCTTCAAACTTAGACCTGCCCCACAGTCAAAACCAGAACACTCATCCATTGCTGGTGGGAATGCAAACTTGTGCAACCAAACTTTTGCAAGTTTGGAAATCAGTGTGGTGTTTTCTCAGGAAATTGGGAATCAACCTACCTCAGGATCCAGCAATACCACTCTTGGGAATATACCCAAGAGATGCCCAATCATACTACAAAAGCATATGTTCAACTATGTTCATAGCAGCATTATTTGTCATAGCCAGAACCTGAAAACAACTTAGATGTCCCTCAATGGAAGAATGGATAAAGAAAGTGTGGAATATATACACATAAGAGTATATATATATACACTCAATAGTAAAAAAAACAATGACATCTTGAATTTTGCTTGCAAATGGATGGAAATAGAAAACCCTATCCTGAGTGAGATAACCCAGACCCAAAAAGATGAATATGGTATGTACTCACTCATTAGTGGACATTGAGCCTATATTTCACAAGCCTAGAGAAGCCAAATAACAAGGTGAACCCCCCAAAAAAAACATATATTGATCCTCCTGGAAATTGGAAGCAAACAAGATCATCGGGCAAAAGTTGGGAACATGGGGGTGGAAGTAGGGGTTGGAGTAGGGATGGGAGGAGTGAGGGAGAGAGAGAAGGGAGAAGGAAAAGACTAGGGAGAGCTTGGGGCAGCGTGTTCTATCCTTCTAAGCATGTCTATTATGACAGATTCACTGAAATGAAACATTCATTGAAAATGGAGCACAGCATCCTTATTGGAGGTTGTCCAATAGGAAATGTAAGGGAAAAAGAAAAATCAGCATAGCATCAGGGTTGTCCTTCTGCTTTATGGTAAGTCATGCAATGAACAGTTCTCTTGTGCCACACTTCTATGCCTCTCTGGTGTGCTACTCAACTACTTGGGACTAAATGACAACACACTAAACCTCTGAAATTGGTACACTATGTATAAATTTTCTAAATCGCATTTATCACTATGTTTTGAGATTGACAAGGTCACCTGGGCATGCTCCAACAGAAAATACTGGAGCTCTGCTTTCTGGTTGCTTTGGAAAAACAGTTCTGTTCCATCATGCGTATCATTACACAATGTGCTGCCTGCATTAAGCCAAAATTATGGCCTGATGACCATGGCATGGAAATTCTGAAGTCTGATGGTAAAATATGTTTTTTTTCCAAATAATTAGATGATCTCGGGTATTCTGTCAAAGTGATGGAAAGACTATCAGATTGTAAACCACTGTTTTCTTATTCCACAATTTCCCTGTCCTGAAGATTAAGTTTTCGGAACTAAAAGTCAAAAGTAACTTTTCATTTCTTTATATACATTTCATTGAAATGTTATTGCAGCAGATAAATAACTCTTAGTAATATCCAATACAGTTTCAAAGGCTTAATACATACACAGTTTTATTATGAAATTGGAGTCAATACCTTATTAAACCTTTGCAGTTAATATTGAAGCATTTGGTTATGTCACTACAGGAATCAACTTAGTCCTACACTTCTCAAGTCCAATCTGTCTTGAAAAGAGACATACTTGTCTTGTGTGTGTTTGTATTAAAACCTTTTCATAACAAATAGCTACAAAGCTAACATAAAACTAAGAAATATATCTGTACCCAATTGGAATTGAGAAACCCATATTCCAAAAAGATAGATTTAAGAGAAGAGAGTTCTATGATTTGGAAGCTATCAAGTGGTTTAGAATAGCAATAAACAAGACAGTAAAAATGTGTGCTGATGAGACATTATATACTATTGCCTCTACAAGAGTAATCAAACGTGTATGTATATACATTTCTTAAAACATGACTCCCAGAGACACTTGGAAGATAAAGAGCAGTATAAAGGCAACTGATATACACTCATGGAAACATGTAAATAAATAAGTACGTAAAAGAAACACTCCAGCAAAAGAGCCTCCTCAGCCCCCAAAACCTCAAGTGTTTTTCACAAAAGTCTATCAAAATAATGAGTATTGTTTCTTACATCATCACACAACAGTAAAACAGTAGGTGGGTATGTGAATCACAGAGAATTATTTATACAGTGAATTTCACCAAAGAAGTTCTGCACTATCAAAAGGCCAAGGCAGTTTCTTTATTCAACCAATGAAAGCAACTCATAAACAAAAGGACCTTTTAAACCAAATTCCCTGGCTGCTCAGCCCTGAAATAATCACACAGAAACTCTATTAATTAAATCACTGCATGGCCTATTAGCTTTAACTTCTTATTGGCTGACTTTTACATATTAATTTAACCTATTTCTATCAATCTGTGTATCACCATGTGGCTGTGGCTTACCGGGTAAAGTTCCAGAATCTGTCTCCTGTGGGGCTACATTGCTTCTCTCTGACTCCACCTTCTTTCTCCCAGTGTAGTTTTTCCTGCCTACTTCTATTCTGCCTTTCTTTGCTATAGACTCAAAGCAGTTTCTCTCTTAACCAATGGTATTCACAGCATACAGAGGGGAATCCCTCATCAACTCCTCTTTTCTGTTTGAATAAAAAAGAAATGCTTTATCTTTAATGTAATAAAATTGCATATACCAAAGCAGTTACCAAGCGAGAATTATAGTTACAATATTTATATCTACTTTATCTTTCATCATAACTAAAGAAAACTATAACTATCTAATCTTCAGCTCCATCAAAGACTGAAGAAGGATATAATATTACCTAAGTAAATAGGAAGTGCATTAATAAGTAAGAGCTAGTTAATAAGAAGTTACAGCTAATAGATCAAGCAGTGATTTAATTAATACAGTTTCTGTGTTATTATTTCAGGGCTGAGCAGCCAGGAACTAACAAGCAGCCTCCTACAACAATTTTCTCATTGCATTTCTGTGTGTGTGTGTGTGTGTGTGTGTGTGTGTGTATAAGTATGTATGCATGTGTGTTTACATGTACAAAAACAATGAAGGTCACAAAATCATCCATCAGGAAAATGTACCTATTGAGTACTTATCTTGCATGGTTATTTTAGCAAATCCATTGTGCCATAGCTATGCCATATAGTCATAGAGGTCACTTTGGTCAAGATTCGAAGGTCATCTGGATTTAGTCTGGATGGGAAACCTTATGAACTGCCAGTGTCACTAATAGCAGTGAGAATCCTCTATGAGCTCATTCTGTTCACCTCAGTGTGTCCTGTGGAGACTAGCACGCTTTGGTTTGACACAATTTTCCAGAGTCTGATGAGTTAAGCAGCCTTCTGGCCTGCACATTTTAGGATTATAAATGCAGTCTATAAATATGCTCAATTGTCTTGTGCAACTGGTTTCTGAGGAACGAGGTGCCCCAAAGCTTTCATTGCATTGTCATACAGACCCTTTGTTTTAGCATCACCTTCTTTGCTGCCTTGGATAAACAGGGAAGTGAGCTGTTTCCTCTGGCTTCTCTGGCAATGAGTAATGAACTGTCTGTATCAAAAAAGGGCCTTGTTACTTTTCCTTGGCTGAATTTGTCAGACCTTGGCTTTGGCCTTGTTTGCTGCTGTGTGCTTGTCAGGGTTATATTTAGAAACATGGCTATAGCCTTCCTCATTTTGGCTGTTCTTTCCCCATCACAAATATCTGAAAAGATGTAGTATTTTTTTTAACATTGCATAGTATGCTATAGTGAGGTTCTCGGAAGATAATTAGCCTGGTTTCCAGAGTCCTGGATTGTGGCAGGAATGGATTTCACTAGTGCTGTGTAAAACCATATCATCCACACTACCTTTAATCAAACTTCAGAAGGATGCTTTCTCATCAACTACAAACTGATACAAGAAATTTAAACCTAAAATGTTTCCCTCTTATTTATCATGTAATCTGTCTACGTTTTCCAGTAGATAAGAGAACTGTAATTGGTTTTGAATGGAGGGAAGATAATTCAGATGGTAACTATGATTAATATTAGCCAGAACAATATAGCTGTCAGTCTTTTAGTATAATTGGACCTACTATAAAATCTAAGACTTCAGAAGGCTTGGACATGGGTCATCGCTCGCTCTTCTCTTCACTATAAATGCAAATTTTCTCTATTGGTTGTATATCAATAAGCAGAATTAACTTCATTTCCAAAAATTTTGGGACTGGATGTCACATGCAAAAATATTTCAATTTCATGGTGAGGAGTTGTCAGAATAAAGGCATTTCCAGGAAATGAAGTTAGCTAACAAGAACCACAGTAAGCCTGCTAAGTAATTCTTAGTAGGCCCATTATTGGACAGGATATGATTCAAAGATAAGTGCATACTCTGAAAAACTCTTTATACTTCTAAAAACACACTCATCCTATAGAAACCTTTGCTGTCCACGAATAAGAGATTGTGGTATTTAACACATGTATATCTTTTAAAATGTTTACAGCTTTGCAATGTGTTCTGATAGAAGCTGCAATGTAACAAAAATCTTGTTCTGTTGAACATTTTCAGTTATTGTTCTTAACATTATTTTTTTTTAAAAAAATATGTAACATTTTCATTGTAACAACTCTTCAAATTTGTGATAAGTTCTTAGTAATGACTGTCATTAACATAAGAGGTGAACATAGATCAAGGGAGATTTCTGTGGTATAAAGCACTTACCACAAGGACCTTGGTTCAATTCTCAGAACTTAAGGGAACAGAAAAGCAGAGTATGACTGCAGAGGTGCTCGTAAACCCTGAACTGGGGAGACAGAAACAGGAGAATCCCTGGAGCTCTCTAGCCAACCACTTTAGCAATTCCAGGCTAAAGTGCTTGACCGTTCCAGGCTAGTGAAAGACCCTGTCTCACAAATAGTTAGATTGTACCTGGGGAATGACAAGTGAGGTTATCCTCTGTGCTCCACAGTTACCTTCTTCCAGAACACACACCTGCACACGTATATACAAGTACATGTACTTGTATACTGTACTGACAATACATACTGACAAAGTACTGACAATATATCATACTTTGCTCTATCCCTCCTACTATTTTCAAAAAAAGAATATGTGTGCTTACTAAGAATTTAACATTAAGGGGTTTTTGTATTTTAATATTTAGTAAATTGTGGCTGGATATCACCAGCTTATTATATTTAGATGACAATTCAGGATAAGATTAGACATGGAGCAGTCGAACACAATTAAGCACTTGTAGACACAAATTGTATTCATGTCTGTCAGGTTTTTTTTTTCTTTCCAGAGAAACCAGCAATTTTTGACAAGTATGAATTACAACAATGATACACTTTCATAAATTACAGAAATAATTCATCTTTATCTTCAAACTTGAGTATGCTGGCATTCTAGGATAGCACTGAAATTTTCACACAGGAAAATGACTTTCAAGAAAGGAAATATATCATTTCCTTAAGCTATCATCAAATTCCATTGAGTGAATGAAATGCTATATGCATGAAGACGTTTTTAAAGGACAACAAACAATGGTGACTGCTTCCCTGGGGAAGACTGCACAGCCCACGCTCAGTATTCTTTAGTGGCTTGTCAATCATGATGTAGGGGTGAGGCTTAGGGGACTTTTACACATGTCTATCAGTGTCATCCTTGTTTGGTTCATGTTTACACAGTCATGTTGGTGAGACTTGATGGATGCAGCTTCTGATATTGCTAGCAAACACACTCTCAGAGCAAATTCCCTGTAGCCCTGGCTCTTACAACCGTTCCGACATCTCCTCTATAATTCTATTATAATCTCAAAATATACAAAAAACTATAATAAAGACCAGCAAAATTGTATTACACAGTAAGCACCTGGGAAGTTCTACAATCCATTCAAACAGTAGATGACTTTTGCTTTTGTACAACCATCAATCTATCTATATGTATGCATGTATATGCTCCTGTGTGGGTGTTGGTAATAAGTCAATGGTGTGCAGTGGTTTGAATACAACTCTTGGGACTTGGTTTTCTCCTTCTAATATGTAGATATCACGGATTTAAATCTCAGGTTTTCAGCCCTAATAGCAAACATCATAGGTCCTGTAGGTGGTTTTTAATCCTAAAATTATAATTATAAGCACTTATAAAAATTAGAAATACTTTCATAAATATTTATAGTTTGCATCTTTTTAGTCTATTTAAGGATATTATTATTATTATTATTATTATTATTATTATTGTATATTGCTACTTATTGTCACACACTGTCATTACAGTCAAAAAAATTAAAGGAGTTCAAAATCCTAATGAATTGGTTCAAGGCCAAGTATCCTGAAAGTTATGAGAACCAAGATCTTACAGTTTATATATTTTATAATGCTTACTAATTTTATTCTTCCCCCCCCAAGGAAAAAAACATTACAAAAACAAAGATTAAGGGTCAATTCCATCTCCCTTGTATAAATACAAGTGGTTATTACAACAGTGCTATTTTATCATGCTAATCTTTTCAAAATTATTGCATTTATAAACTAGATAGATTTTATTTTTTCTGGTAGTTTGAATGTAAAATGTCCTGTGTATACTCATGTTTAAATATTAAGTCCTCATCCCTTGATGCTGTTGTGGGATTTTCTACATCTTTTGGGGGAGGAAGCATGGAATTGGGAAGACTATCACTGAGTGAAGACCTTAAAGGTTTTAGCTTAGCATTATTTTGATCCAAGATTTCTGTTTTCTGCTACAATACAAAGAGTGCCATCACATAGCTACGAACTCTGCATGCAATTTCCCACAATGATAGACAGTACACTTATAAACTGTGAGAAAACAAATCCCTATGTTCAGTGCTTCTGTCAGGTGTTTCATGACTTAGATAAGAAAGACATCTAATGTCAAGTTCTAGACATCTTAAGTTATTAATTTATCTTTTATAAACTTAATAAATTAATATAAGACCCACACATTACTTAAGACACTCTTACAATAAAAATATGCTTAAACACATCCAGATGGAGTATACATTTGTAATAACTTTTAAAATGTCATATCAAGGACATTTAAATTAGAAAGACTGCAAATCTTCTACCAGGGAGGAAGGAACATGTTGGTAACTAGGTACAGAAGACAGTTACTAAGCATACTGGCATATTTTTCCAGGTCAACAGAATAGATGTCATGATGAATGGAAATTGTTGGCAGAGGCTGCTTGTTCATTCCTGGTCACCCAAACTCGAAATAACCACACAGAAACACTATTAATTAAATCACTGCTTGGCCTATTATCTCTAGCTTCTTACTGGCTAACTCTTAATGTCTTAAATTAACCCATTTCCATTATTTTATAGTTTACCACGAGGCTCTTGTTTTACTGGCAAGGTTGTGGTACATCTGTCTCCTGCTGAGGCTCCCTGGCATCTCACTGCCTCCACATTATTTTTCCAGTGTTCAGTTTAGTTTTCCCGCCTTGCTCTACTCTGTCCTATCATGGGCCAAAGCAGCTTTTTTTATTCATTAACCAATAAGAGCAATGCATAAAGAAAAGGGAATCTCACTTCAGGAAATAGACAGTTTATTTAACTCAGAAATATTACTCAGGTCTTCAGTTATGATCATTCATTTGGATAGCAACCATGAGTTTAAGATTACGGTTGTTCCATAACTTGAAAAATATAAAGAATGAAAAGAGCACTTTTTTTATGTCTCATCAACATTTTGTGGTCTGGGGTCCGATGCATTTTACTGTGAATTTTCAAAATTTTTACTTAATGAATTACAAATTTCAGAATCTGACTAATTCGGTCTCATGTTGGTCTTGAGCATGTAATCATAGCAACTTGAGTTTATATGTAGACTAGTCTCATCGTGTTCAACAAATATGACTTCACTGTATATATGTACTACCTTGGGCTCTTACAATAATTTTGCCTCCTCTTCTGCAGTAATTTTTGAGTCTTGGAGTAAAGGTATATGATAAATATGTCCCATTTAGAGATGTCACTTCACATCTTTTATTTTCTGCATCTTAATTTTCCGTGGGTCTCTATATTAATTACCCTCTACTACAAAAAGAAGCTTCTCCGATGAGAACTGCAAGATGGCCTGATTTATGGGTAAAAGCCTAAAAAATTTAGCAAACAATTTATTTCTATGCCCATTTAGCAGAATATTCATGATTATTTTTCTCCTCTCACGAGTAGCATAAGCAAATTGAAAATCTACATACTACCAAATTAGCGAAAATTCCAGTAAGGAAGAAGAAAGGACTCATGAAGCCCCTACCTATAGTTATGGAGCTATTAATTATAGATAGTCATTGGTGGAGTGAGATGCACTTTTTCAAAAGGGTGAGTGCCAGGAGGGGCAACACATGATCCAGATGATAGGGTCTTATACTTGTGCCCATAAAGGAACCACTGAGATTTCTGTAGTTCCAAGTTTAAGGGTACAGTGAGTTGCTTCCTTACTTAAATGCAATCAGTGGTTCCCCTGGCCCTTACAACATATGCAAAACTTCTCAGACTTGTCTCTTACCTCTTAATATATTTTTTCTGCTTTTTATAGGCACAAATTCTCATCATACCAGACCCCTTTTCAGTTTCTAGCAAATAGCAAGATGGATACAAAGTCTGATTTATTCCTATAATATGCAGTCTTCCTGGAAAAATTGTAATCTGAACATCATTTTGCTAGCAGCTTTTATACCTTTCAGAATGCAGCATGTCAGTTTTTTTCTAAGTATGGTTTATTGTGATAGGATTGGCTCTAAAATTAATGAGTATTTCACTAATTCATAGTGAGATAGAACTCTGTGCATCATATTTCATGTGTTTTCATAGTCCAAACTCATAAAAAAAAGACATTTCACAAACTTTAGCTGTCTTTCATTCAGTGGTGGACATTCTAAGTTCGGAAGATTTAAAACTGAAAGTATAGAATTTTTGTGCAGTAAATATGTTCTCAATTCAATGAAAGCAAATAGGAAAGAAGGAAGATATTTAACATATAAGGTTTGCAAACTCCTACTGTGCTTGTCCTTCTAAATAACAACAGATGGTCACACAAAGTTGTTTTGGAATTGGCTAAGACTTTTGAAGCATTTGTTCTGTCTTTATAGGCACTGTTTTAATTGTCCAAAATTTCAACTAATTGGGGCATGGGTTAGTATTATTTTTTCACTTGATTTACTTAAATAATTATCTTAATTTTCTGCTCCATTATCTGTGTGTCAGTACATGCTTGGACTATTTCTTTAAGAAGCTATTTGACGTAGTGTGACTTTTCTTTGCCTTTTAAAATAGAATGTGCCACATTTGGGTTTTCTCAGTAAGTGAAGTGAAGTGTTAGGAAGTAGGCAGTTAATGTAAGTTTCATAAGTGTAATTAGTCAAGCTGGGTAATTGACAAATTTCCATTTAATTGTATTACAATTCAATAGTGCTGGCTTTAGCAGTTTGAGCATTAAGCATTAGGTGTTCTTGTGAGTATTTTAAAACCTTGATTACCACCAGTGCCCTAAATATAATTTAAAAGAAGTTATTAGATATAATATTAAATGCTTTTATATATATGTTTACTTTTTCCTTTTAAACTTAAGATCCATATTAACTTGCATGTGAATAACAGCTTAGTGTTTCTTAAAATTGTACTTTTCCCTCTGTTTTAGGTGATTAAACACCAATAATCATGATTTCCCCACTTCTACTCATAATGCTACACTTAAAGGAACTGCTCCCTTTTCCCCAATTTTCATCCTTCCCATGCTTTTAAAATATCTATATTTAGATCTTTACAGATTAATATTTTAGTCCTTGTATTTATAGCAGACATATAATACTTCATGGTATCATGATACATTTGATCATGTAGCAGACCTGCACTAAATAATGTTCAATACTGAGTTGCAAATAGAGACTTTAGATATCATGTGACAGCTGATTTCAGTTTCAATCTCTATCTGGACCATTCTACAAGGAGAGCACCTTTACTACAAAATCAGATATGTGGAACAGAAATATACAGGTTTCATTGCCTGGAGCCAGCTTCAACCTGCCTTCTCCTCAAACAAGAAAAGAAATGAAGCTTGTTGTCTCCATTTCATTTATTGAGGTTGTGATTAATGTACCCCAATAATCACAAAGTAATGGAGAAAGAGTTTATTTGGTCTACAATTTTAGGTTACAGTCTATCATTGCAAGGATGTCAAGATGCAGGAACCTTGACAAATAGTCATATCACATCCACAGTCACTAGGAGTAAGAAAGACTTCTTTGTAGAAAAAAAGAAAGATATGCAGAAAGACAGAGGGGCCATGGCAATATGATAAAGGTGACAAATTTCCAAGATGGTCAGATTCTTCTTCACACTTTGATCTGAGAAAAATCCTGGCTGCTTACAGAAATGACCTTGTCTTTTGTCTCTAAGCAGTAGATCCCCTGATGATGGATTTCTCAAAAAGCTAAAGGTAAGAGTGTTATGTGTTATGTAAGTTGTAGGCCGACCAACTATCTGATCTTTCTTCAAACCAATGAACCCTATATTAAGAGAGAAAGAACTCATCAGAGAGCTAAAACAAAAATTGTAAAAGGACACTGGATTTTTTTAACTTTCTTAGTACCCCTCTCTTTTATAGAGTCTCTTTATACATGTGCTTTCTGTAGGCATTTCCTTCCCTCCAATAAATGACTTTCTCCAAATTCTGATTTATTTAACTGCTTCATGTGTTTTCTGAGATTTCTCAGGTGCTATGCATTGCACTTAAGACTTTTCCCGCATCTTCTGTAATTTTTTTAACTTGCAAAGACAAAACCTCTAGTCTGTATCTCTTTGGCCAGTCCTCAATGAGAAAATTAAAAGAGGAAAGCACAAAAAGGAAGTTATTATGGCCACAGTAGGAGAAGAGTCAAACAGATCTAGAGAATACCCTAAAGACCTCCTTGAGGGTCTCGGATTAGACAGAGTTGCAATATAAGGCCAAGGGTACACATTTAAGCAGCCCAGCTCCAGGTGTACTCTTCCACACGATTTGACCCATTATTAAGGGCAGTCTGACAAAGTGTTGAAACTGTGTGAAATCAATGGGAAAAGGTCCCCAGCTGGCTCAGGCCTTTCCCTTCTTCCAGGAGGAGATTTCTTAGGAATTTTCCATTGTGTCAGTAGTCTGATAATCAGACTCACTGAGAGATCTACGCCAGTCTTCAGAATGTTTTGATTTTTGCCACACTGGTCCCATTATTACTCAAAGTATTGTTTCTTAAGTACTATTCCTGTAGGGAAAGCTTGACTTTTGAGAAACTACGAAATTTTCACGTATGTTGATGTGTGGATAATATCCCTCACAAGACTTGGGCATTTGAATACTTGATCACAGTTGGTGATTGCTTGGGAAGGAATCAATAGGTGGTTTTTGAAGGGGTGCGTCACAAGCAGTGGACTTAGAGGTTTCAACATTCCCAGTACTGATCTCTTTTCTATTTGAAGATAAATATAAAAGCTGCCAGTTACTTCTGCTATTCTTTGCATTACCATCATGAACACTAACCCTCTGATATATGCTCCAAATTAAAAGGTTCCATATATCTTGTTTTGACCATCGTATTTATTTTGATCTCTGAAAAAACTTGGACTTTTAAATAATATTGATCTGTGAAGTGTTATTTTTTTTTAAAAAAGTACATTAAATGTGTTTTGAATTCTAATATGGCCACAAGACTATGGGGGTCAGGGAGTAGAATGTTATCATTTGAATGAGATATGCCATTTGTCCGAGGCATTTGAGTACTAGATTCTCAGTTGGTGGTTGCTTGGAGAGGATTCAAAAGTGCTGTCTTGTTAGAGGAGCTGTGTGACTGGAGAGTGGACTTTGAAGTTTCAGGAAACAATATCATTCTCAATGTCTCTCTGCCTTAATGTAAGTACTCAGGTACTCCTACCATCATGGCTTTATTCTGTGATCATATACTCGAACCGTCTGAAACCATAACACAGAAATTAAACACTTTCTTTTATTAGTCACCTTGATTATGATAATTTATCACAGCAAAAGGAAAGTAATAAAGCCTGAGCTTAAAGCTATTTATGTGAGGAAATACTAAAATCTGTCTGATGATTTTAGAAGAGAAACTGTGTGTGCGTGTGTGTGTGTGTGTGTGTGTGTGTGTGTGTGCGTGTATACCTGTATTAGTTTGTGTATACCACATATATGCAGGTAACCATGGAGGCCACAAGAAAGAGATGAATTCCATGAAAGTAAGTGTGCTTCTCTTCCAAGCCATCTCTTCAGCCACGGAAGAGGACCTTTCAACTAGCAAAGAGATGATGTATTCATGCCCATAGAGGAAACACCAAATGAAGACACAGTAAGTATTTGCAAGCAAATGAGAGAATCCTAAAGAAATGTCAAAATTAGAAAAAAAAAGAACTTCAAATTTTAGCATCTAAATCTCAAAAAGTAAATATAAATCCTTTAAATTAGCTAGACTGTGATTTTTGTTTGTTTGTTTGTTTGTTTTTAATGGCATCTGTGGTTGTTTGAGAGATAATGGCCCCATAGGGCCTATTCTATTAGGAAATGTGACTTTTTTTGGAGTAGGTGTTGCCTTGGTGAAGGAAGTGTCACTTTGGAAGTGGGCTTTGAGATCTCTTATGCTCAAGATACACACAGTGTGGCACTAATTCACTTTCTGTTGCTTTCCAATCAAGGTGTAGAACTCTCAGCTGCTTCTCCAGAATCATGTTTGCCTGTGAAGTACATGTTCCACAATGATGATGAAGGACTAAACCTCTAAAACTATAAGCTGGTCCCAATTAAATGTTTTCCTTTGTAAGAGTTGCTGTGATCATGGTGTCTCTTCACAGCAAAAGAAATTCTTAGACAGCATGTATAACAAACTGACACAAAGCCATAAAGGAACTGGCTAGTGTTATGCACAACTTAAATAACAGAACTTGTTGGGAGACGCATCTCAATGCATTAGGTATTCTATGTTTACATTTATGTAAAATTCTTTAAATAAAACAAAACCTGTACATGGGAAAGTAGTTTTACTAATGCCAAAATTAAAAGAGAGCACACAGGGGCAAAAGTGGGAAAGGATGTTAGAAGTCAGGCTGAAGATTCCCAAAGTGTTGAATATATTATATATGCTTGTACCTATAGTGTCCCATAGATTTTCAAGACATTATCAAGAGTGCAAACTAGCTAGAGCAATCTAGGTGATCATTACATGAAACTAAATATAAATAAATGTTATTTACAAACAAAATAGGTCTTTAAAAGTTCTCTGAGTGTATACTATCAAGATAATAGTTATAAGAGCAGCAAGATTATATCTAATTTCTCTCTCTCATATACACACACTCACACAAAGATTTACAATAATTTGAAAGTTTGACACAGAGGTACTAAAACAAAGTACTAACTACCAGACAAAAATACACTCAGATAGTAAAAGTGATAGGCAAAAGAAAAATCTTAGAAAGTAAAATTAAATAAATTATCAAGATTAACAAAGGGAGGATATAGAAGATTCAGATGAAAAATGTAACTGTCCATTCAAAATATAAAACATTCAATTACTAGCAGTTCCAAAGAACGATAACGGAGGTAATGGTGGTAACAGAAAAGAGACTGTTGCCAAAGGGAGGAAAAAGTAATTTGCAGACGTTGGAGAGATGACTTTCCAAATTACTTTTCTATAACATAGCAGAATAATAATTTTTTTAAAAAAATAAGTGGATAAATTATCCACCCATATTAAATACAATGAGAAGTTTCAGATCGATGAAAACATACTTTCAAGAAAATCGTGACAGAAAGACAAATACAGTTTCCCACATAGGTCGGAAATCTAATTGGCACCAGAATCATCAGCAGTGAATATTGAAGGATGAAAAGAACTGAAATAACCTTCAGGTCCACGTTTAGTCAGGAATTCTATACCTAGTCTTACCATCAATTGTTAGACCAGGATCACTGTATTTTAAGGTTGCTGAGGAACTCAAGTAATGTCTCATTTGTGTCGAAGAACATATTTGGATGTGTTAATTTACTCAGACTACAACTGTCCAGCTGCTTAGTCCTATAACCATGTGGATGTTGTGCTGTGTTTTCCAGCGCAAATCCATCCATCACCTATTCACCTGATGTTAAGTGACAGATACTGTTATGAGGTAACACGATTTGTCTAACTGAGTCTGTAATATAATAACATAAGTGTGCCAGGCTCCCCTGAGCGATGGTTGATTCTATGTATGGAAGATAGTTTCCACCAGCACTGAGGTTATGGGTCTTGGACACCCACTTGTGAGGGCAGGTTTTCATTAATCACTGAGGTAAGTCTTTATATGTGTGTGCGGCCATGTTAATACCTCAGCCATACACATAATAAATTAATGGTTAAAAATCTACTCAAAGATAAAGGAGTTTTCATACATGCATGAAATCTCTCTCTCTCTTCCTCCCTTTCTCCCTCCCTCTGTCACACACACACACACACACACACACACACACACACACACACATACGGAGAGGCAGAGAAAGAGAAAAAGATTGTAAAATACTACCTTCTGTGTTTATCTATGGAATTCATCAGTATTCTGTGGTGAATATGTTAGGTACTGGCTGTGTTCTACCCCTGACCTCTATCTGGAATACCTTTGAAAGTTGTAGCTACTCAGGGGATGGTAAGTAACTCTCTTCAGTGGTATAATCACTGTTTAGAGTAGATGATCCTATATATAACCATTCTATACTTTTTCATGCCATCAATCTGAATTAAACTGTTGGGCCACATGCACACACATGTACACACATTCATACAAACACATACACACACGTACGTATACACACATGTATACACATACACATATGACACATATGACCAGACATACGATGGAAGTGGTTTCCATACAGCTTTATGTAAATTTCAAAGATACAACAAAAATTTTTATTAAATAATTTGAAAGAGGCAGTGGAGGATCATTTAATCCTACCAGTAATAGGATGTTTCATTACAAAAAATAACCACTAGTCAGTGAGAAGAATGGTACTTTGTTCTCCATTTTGTACCTACCATTGATGTTGGAGTCAATAGGTTACAGCAAACATGCCATCTCTGTCTCCTCAATCAACCTGCTCTTTGTTCTTCAGGGCAATGATAGTACATAAAGAAAATTCGGCTACATATAGATTTATAGTTTAGAAAGAATAAATTAAAAGCTTTCTGTAGATTCTCTTTATGCATTGTATAGGTACTTATAATTTCTCAAGTTACAGTTTGAAGCACAGTCCCTGAAATCACTTCCTTGTACTTTCTTCTTAATTTCTATTGGTAAACTGTGGAATGAGTAATCATTTGCAAGTGCAGGATTTTGTAATAACATATGTGATCATTTGTAAATTTGTTAAATCACTAACATATGACCCTCTTCAAAATGCTGATGTATTCAGTCATGCATTATTAAACATTCCCAAATCGTCTCACTTGATGGGAATATTGAGAGACATCAATGAGCATGCTGTTCAGACTTCTACACTTCACAAAAAGCAAAAGGACAGGTGAAAAGAAGGTTGAAATCCTGTGTTCCAAAGTGATGAAAAAAGAAAAACTATATGATCCTTACAGCTGAATGTCTGAAGTTTATGAAGGTTACTTAAAACAACAAAAACACGTGCCAGAAATTTACTAATGAAAATCCACAGATTCCCCAGAAAAAAATAATTCTTCATGTGCAATTTGCATTAGAAGGAATAATGAACATGTTATAAAGCAAACACTCTTAACATATGCCAAAATATCCACAGCATTTGTGAAAATAAAAAAAAAAACAACTCCTCACAAATAATTTATAAAATAGTACTGGATATATGGGAATAGGTACACAATGCAATTGTTTTTCTACTTAAGTTAATTTTTTAAAAACAATGTCCATAAAATTAACTTACTTTAAAAATATTTGGGCAAAGTTGATGTTTCTAATTGGTCTGTATAATGTAATTATATGTTATAAAAGTAGTTACAAAGTAGAATAAACATTTTCTCTAACTCATTTATTATATGAGCTTAGTTTCCTCATTACAGAAAAGTCAAATATTTTCTAAATTTGTTAATGTTTGAGAAGGAAGCTAGCAGCATCTAACCTAAATGTTGCTATGCTGTCAATCGCCATACAGCTTTTTATTCATATCCCTGTGTTGTTTCATTAAATATTATATGAATGTACTTATATACCACAAAAATGCAATATTATAAAGCATTTTTCACTAGTGTGCCCTATATAGCTGGTATCAGGACGTTACAGATGGGTAGGGATGATGATGATGATCCTATCATAGTATACATAGTCTCTTTCATCACTATAAAAAGTATCTAGTAAGTAAGAATGCATCCTCAAGAATGGGGGTGTGGGAGGTCATTCTGTCTATGTGTTCCTTTTATTAGTTAATGAATAAAGAAACAGCCTTGGCCTATAGCAAGGCAGAAAGAAGGTGGAGTCAGAGAGAAGCCATGTAGCCTGCCAGAGACAGAAGCTGGGATCTTTAGCCAGTAAGCCGCAGCCACGTGGTGATACACAGATTAATGGAGATGGGTTAAATTAATTTGTAAGAGTTAGCCTATAAGAAACTAGAGGTAATGGGCCAAGCAGTGTTTTAATTAATATGGTTTCTGTGTGATTATTTCAGGGTAATCGGCCAGGAACCAATAAGCAGTCCCCTTCCTACTACAGAATGAAACCAACTGGATTTCTCTATGGTCTTTGACTCAGTTATGCAGCGTACCCATGCATGTGTCCAAGTGTGTTTCTGTGTGTTTTATGTCACCTATATGGATTCAAAAGTGTTCTAATGCAAGTGTGTGTGTGTGTGTGTGTGTGTGTGTGTGTGTGTGTGTGTATGTCTGCCTCTATTTCTTTTACATGACTTTTGGAAATTGACCTCAGGTCCTCATATGTGCAATGAAAGTATTTTCTAATTGAACTAATTTCTTAGCCATGTATTAATCACTGTTAAATATTCTATCTAATTAACATGATTACTGAGGCATGGAGATAGGTTTTTCTCACCACTGTAAATTGATAATATGCTCATTCATGATTATCTACCTATTTGTAAAGAATCTAGAAAGATAAATGATGAATGGCAGCATTCATTTTCAAACTAATTTTAATCCATGACATCATAATATATTAGAAATATATTGGAAACATTTTAATATACTGTTCATAATGCTACTCCATTTTTGGTTTCTATCTACTATTTTATAATACCCATTCTAGCTTAAATGTGCAGGATATGTGTGGAAATCGGACATGTAATTTTTGATACATAACCTATGATGATAGTTTCTATCTCAGGCCTCTAACTTCTGAAATTTTATAATTAGAATAGGACAAGATAAATTTAATATTCTCACAAACTGTTTCACTTTTGTTATCCATCACTCAGAATACTTAATTTCTCCTTGTTTAGATTCTTTCATTAGCATAAAATAATTATTTGGATTGTTATTCTAATGATAATTAAAGTCATCCTTAGTCCATTAACACAAATCTATTATAGTAATTCTTAGCTAAACCATAAAAACTTGCATTAAGATAACTTCATTATAACTGATAAATACTTAGTGAAAGGTTTAGGTTCATGAATATAAATATAATTGTTTGTAGAATATGTCATGATTCTTAAACATTTTTTTCCTGAAGGGTTTTTTTTTTTGAGAAAAGGAAAAAAAAAAGTATCTGCCTCCTCCCAGCCTCCCATTTTCCTCCCCATCCTCCCACCCTTCTCCCCCTCCCCCCACTCCTCTCCCTCTCCCTCTCCAGTCCAAAGAGCAGTCAGGGTTCCCTGCCCTGTGGAAAGTACAAGGTCCTCCCCCCCTCCATCCATGTCTAGCAAGGTGAACATCCAAACTGGCTAGGTTCCCACAAAGCCAGAACATGAAGTAGGATCAAAATCCCTTGCCATTGTCCTTAGCTTCTCATCAGCCCTCATTGTTCGCCATGTTCAGAGAGTCCGGTTTTATCCCATGCTTTTTCAGTCATAGTCCAGCTGGCCTTGGTGAGCTCCCAACAGATCTCCCAGGAGCCCAAGGTGATGTCCCCAGTTAGTCCCTTGGGCAGCTGAGGATAGGGAACCTGAAATGACCCTATCCTATAGCAATACTGACGAATATCTTGCATATCACCATAGAACCTTCATCTGGTGATGGATGGAGATAGAGACAGAGACCCACACTGGAGCACTGGACTGAACTCCCAAGGTCCCAATGAGGAGCGGAAGGAGGGAGAAGATGAGCAAGGAAGTCAGGACCACGAGGGGTGCACCCACCCACTGAGACAGTTGGGCCTGAAGGGTTTTTTTGTAATTGCCTTTTTTTTTTTTTTTTTTTTTTTTTTTTTTAGACAGGGTTTCTCCGTAGCTTTTGGTTCCTGTCCTGGAACTAGCTCTTGTAGACCAGGCTGGCCTCGAACTCACAGAGATCTGCCTGCCTCTGCCTCCCGAGTGCTGGGATTAAAGGCGTGCACCACCACCGCCCGGCTTGTAATTGCCTTTTTGTTTAATTTTCCTTTTTTTTTTTCTTTTACTGCAGTCATTTGTCTTTTTAACATTGATTTTTTCTGATCTTTATTTTTACTAACATTCTCTTTTTCTTTGCATATTCTGAATTACAAATGTACATGTGAAGTTGTGAAAATATTACTAATAAAAACAATCAGCTTCACAGTAATTCTGAGCATACACAACAAGTTTATAATGTCTTGTTCACTGTATTTCTTGTTGGAGTTGTGTTCACATGGCTTCTGCTGTCTTGAGAGGGATGTGCACAGGATGGTTAGGTTACTAAGGCTGAAGGGAAGGTAGATCTTTCCTGACATCTTACACAATGAGATTACCTTTAGGTTCTAGATTAGTGTTGACACTGACAAGAATATCACTTTTCTGGTCTGTAGCTGCATTTGCAGATGCTAGCACTGTTACCAGGCTTGTAGAGAAGTATGTCTTCCACTGCACTTCTTCACTGTTATCCTAGTAGACAAGACTGGCTTCCCCTGCTGAGGCTTCTTGCAGGACCTTAGTTACAAACGCATTTCGTTGCCAATTGTAATAGAAATTGAACTCAGTCCTTTGCAAATATATATTAGTTGTTAAGGTATGGATAATCATGCTATGATTTACCGGTCCAGAGACATTAAGTATTAAGGAGGTCCCAAGGCAGGAAACATGGATGTCCCTGGGAAAGGGAAATTGAATGGATTTTGCAGGTAGAATGAAGATGAATAGAGATGGAAACAAAAGGGATCAGATAAAGGGGGATGGTGAAAGAGAAAGGGCTAGAGTACTGGAAGAGCAACTGGAACTGGGGGGAGGTCAAATGTTTGGGGGGACGTAGAAACCTAGTTCAGTGAGAACTTCCTGGAATCTCTAAGTGTGAGCATAGCAAAGACTCCTAATGATGGGGTGGGGAGCCTTAACTGGCCCCTCTTCTGTAATCAGGTACATATTTTAATGGGGAGATTGTAGTATCAATTCTGCCACCAAACCTCCATCCTACTGTTTTCCCTGACTGCATGATGTGCAGGGGAAATGGTGGCATAGAACTTGTAGGAGTGGCCAACCAATGACTAGTCTAACTTGAGGCCCAAACTGTTGGGATCAGTGAAACCCCAGATCCTGAATTTCTTGTAATCCCCTGATCTGAGTGCCTACAGCTACTCTGAGCAGGAGACCTTCAGGAGTTCCTGATGGCAGGAGAGTGGTTTCTGGTGGGTTTGGCTGGGCCTGGCTATCACTATATAATCTGTCCCTGAACACAATAAAGGGGGCATTCTTGGGGAATTCAAAGATGACCCGTATCTCTGTCTCTCTGTCTGTGTTTGTCTGTGTATTCTAACCTCCAGCCCCCTTGACCGAAGCTAGCAAACTGGGTGCCAGCGCACAGAGCGCAGACACGGGGGCGCGGTGAGCTGCACCAAACCATAAAGGGGATCCCAGGCCTGACACTGCCTAGACAGCCAGGAATCCGAAACTCAAAAGCCCAGAGACCTAGAGTAAAACCAAACATGTCTGGGCAAAATCACACAAACAATTCAATGAAATGATCCCTAATGATATCCTGTTGTATTCATAAATTGGTGTCTAACCTAATTTTCATCAGAGAGGCTTCATCCAGAAACTGATGGGAGCAGATACAAAGATAAACAACCAAACCGTAGGTGGAACTTGGGAACCCAACAGAAAATGGGGAGGAAGGCTTGTAGGAATCAAAGGGATTGAGGACAGCAGGAGAACATTGTAAGTCCACAGAATCAACTAAGCAGGGTTCATTAAGACTCAAAGAGACTGCGCAATAATCATGAAACTTGTATAAGTCTGATCTGGGTCCTTTGCATACATCTTAATGCTGTGTACCTTAGAACAAGTATTCCAACCTTCTAATTTTGGAAGTGGTCATGTTTTCAACCAAAAACAGCTGTCACACCTATGTTGATATGTTCTGAAGGACTCCATTATAAAATGGTTTCTATGTTCCTACATCTTATGCCTACATGGTCTTGATCTTTTTCTATGCACATGTTGTTTGGTTTCCTAGGAACTTCTATGTCGCTTGGGGTTCTTAGATTATAGCAGCCATAGTGCCCTAAGTTACTTAGAATGCATTGTAAGGATAGTTAGAGAAGATGTTAGGCCTTAATTATGGGCTCCTCATGTTTAGCCTCAAAAATTTCATATTGGCACACTCCTATTTCTATTTATCAGTCAAGTCCCTGGTGCCATTTTAGATTGAGCATGAGATAAACGAGTCGCTTTCCAGGAGTGTGAGATTAATTATATTTGTCAACTTGATTGGGACAAAGAAATCGTCAATATCTGGCTAAGAATTTTTTTTACAGATTTGTTTGTGACATTGTAAAGAGAAGAGATTATCTATTGAATTGATTGGACAGGCCAAGCCTATGACTCTGCCGGTACGAATGGTCCTTCCAGTGGGGACAGAAATCATCTAGTCCCTTGAACTTTAAATTGTCATCAAAGAAGAAGGTTGAGTTAACTTGTATCCCAACTGCTTGAGCTAAAGCATTGATTGACTACCCCCAAAACTTGTAGCTCTCAGACTTCTTCAACTAAAATGCATATCATTCACATTCTTCCTCTCAAGTTTTCAAATTGTACAGATGGTTTGTAGTCAACAAATTATAGAACCAGGGCTCCACATAACTATGCATCACACACACACACACACACACACACACACACACACACACACACCATCTCTTTTATGCACATTTAAAGGTCATGCTAGCACAGTTACTGTTATAAGTTAGGTATTAAATATTTTACACAGCTTGTTTTGAGCACTTCACTTGCTGTTTTGTGCTGTTTGGGGAAGTTGTAGAACTTTGAGGAGATGGCTATGTCTAAACTAACAGCTGTGGGCTTTTGAAAGCAGTATCTGCCTTTGTGTCGTCTCTTGCCCCCAGCTTCTGAAACTGTTTAGATGCCTAATTCTTCAAAGCATGCTCCCAGTATGTAACTTCCGACCCACCATGATGGAGTTAATCTCATTAGAAATGAGAGGGAGTAAATCTTTTCTTCCTTTTGTTGTCTTGTCTAGGCATTTTGTCAGAGTGACAAAAAAAAAAAATCAAATATGAGGACAGAACAAAATCAGCCCTGCTCTCATGATTTTAACTTTATGATTTCCAGTACATGACTATTGAAAGCTACATGCATACTTTAAATTTATAATTATGTAATAAATTTTTGTTTGTGTTATTATTATCTATCATAATCTACCAAATTATTTCCAAAATGATGATTCTTTTAACCATATTGCTGGGTTTTTATACTTTTAAATGGGTTCTGCCATATTGGGCAAGAATATCATGGTAAAGTTAGGTAAATAAGATTCTGCTTGCTGATAATTAGGGTGAGATGAGGAAAATGCCCTTAAAACTCTTAGATTTTTCTGACCAGGAGAACAAATCAATCCAGGCCACCCAGTCTTAGGATCCTTAACCTATTTTTGTTTTACAAGGCCCCAATTTTCTTGCAGGTCCTAATGAGCATAACTGCTATGACAACCTAGACATGAACTTGACCCTGGTATCATATTTTGCTGGCAGATCCATAATTAACATTTTACCCCGAAGCCATTATCACTATTAATATTTATATCTTACAATCCTTCTACTCCAAAGGAAGACGAAAAAGTGAAATGATTCATAGAAGCTTAAGTGAGAAAGACAAGGAACACAGAGAATAACACTGGCTAAAGTTAGAAACGTCAAAGAAAAATGAAATTCTGTATTTTCCAAGGTTAAAAAAATATTATGATGACAGAAATGAAACTGTCATTTAACTTTCTAGTTCCGGAACATTGCTACTATCTAGTCATCAGTCAGGAGAAGAAGGAGATATTGTGAGCTGTCACTTTCTAAGGTTATTGTCCACATACTCATTCTATAGTGGTATTATTTTATTTTTTAATCCATGAATTTTAAAATTGCATGCATTTTCCTTTAGAATAACCATACTTACTTAGGCAAATTCAAATCTACCTAGACTCTTTAAAATATTATTTTATTAAATTAAAAATAAAAACAAAAGAAATAGAGTTTAAAATAAAGCCATGTAAAGGTGAAAAATACACAAAGAGACTGAATACTCTATGATATTGTGTTTTCTTTAAATTGTCTGATGATAAGGAAGAAGCAAAACTACTAAAAGACATTTGATTATAAATTCTGCTGGATTAATCAAGCATATATATATTATAATATATATATTTAGAAAATGCCTTGACCTCAAAATTTAAGTCAAAAGATATGTTACTTTGGAGAAGAGCTTTTGCTGTTTTTTCCCACAGGAAATGAGGGACTATAGATTCATTTTGCATTAAGAATTATGTTTTGAAGCCGGGCGATGGTGGCGCACACCTTTAATCCCAGCACTCGGGAGGCAGAGGCAAGCGGATCTCTGTGAGTTCCAGCCTGGTCTACAGAGCTAGTTCCAGGACAGGCTCCAAAGCCACAGAGAAACCCTGTCTCTTAAAACTAAAAAAACCAAAAAAAAAAAAAAAAAAAAGGACTATGTTTTGACCAAGGAAGACCCCCTGAGAAATCTCTGATAGTAGGAATGGCCAAAATGTCTGAGTTCTACATCCAGAACAGTTCAAAGACTGCTGCCTAAGATGATCAAGCTTCATAGGATACTCCAGTCAGGACGAGATCATAATTCTAAGTTTTCTTTAGGTCCCCATAAGATTATCAGCACCCTCAATTAGCAGGATGTAGCCTAGGAAACTAATTGGACTATGGATATTTTCCTTTCTTTAAAATGTTGGTTACAAGTTGTTATGGATAATGGTCAGGAAAAAAATGCTAAACAAGGGATAAGATTCGGAGTTTTTTTATTTAAAGTCGGGTGCTGTGGGATAAAGGTCTTTCATCCCATTAATTGTATTGTTTTTAATAAAATGCTGATTGGCCAGTAGCCAGGCAGGAAGTAGAGGCAGGACAATGAAAATTCTGGGAAGAAGGAAGTTTCTGTTTGGAGTCATCACCCAGATATAGAGAAGCCAGACACAGAGCAAACTAGATGTTAATAACTCGCTGAACGGTACCGAGTCATGTGGCTAACACAAACAAGAATTATGGGCTAATATAAGTTATAAAAGTTACTAAGAATCTTGAGCTACTAGGCCAATCAGTTTATAACTAAAAAAATATTTATTAACTAATACTGACTTCATTTCTGCTCATACTAGAATTTCATCACAGGAATTTTAATCCAATTTTATCTGGTAAGCTTCATAAACTATTATAAGTATTTAATTTTGTTATGTAAATCATAGGTGAACTAAAAACGAAACCCCACACTACAAGTTACTTCTTCTTAGCAGTATAACCATCATTCTTCATTTTATTAAACCTAGTAGTTTTGTTGACATGTAATCTGACGGCAACAGGATCACAAAATTCCCTTCATTGGCAATGAAAAGTAATTATTTCCTATTACTTGTAAACCACATAGTATCCACTATTTTGTTATATTAATTAAAGAGGCACAAAACACAGGCTGAAGCATGGACTTCTCAAGTGAAACAAAATGCAAGCAACGGGAGTGGGGACCGAAGTGATGCTTCACTGTTTGAGCTTCCTGCTGACCATTGCCTGTTGGTGAACTGGCTAAGAAATGATCCAACTCTAAATCAGGTTCAATGGATGCAAAGCAAAGATTATAATGACTGTGTCCCCAGGCTTTACTCCCATTTGCCATGCTATGATAGATAATTACAGTAGGCACATTTCCCATCCATGTCCTTCAGCAATAGGGCACATAAAAACAAAATATCTGTGTGTCCCATGCGCAGTCCTGGCAGTAGATTGATTCTCATATCGCATATTTATTTAAAAATAAAATTAGAAAATGAAACCATTTTGGTAGAATCTTGCTTAAATTAAATTTTCTTTTTTTCAATTAAAAACAAGCTGTATCTATGGCCTTCATGTAATATTGCTTTGCAAAATCTCTTCCTTCATTTTTCTGAGAAGTTATCAGAATTATTCAATACCTTAAATTATACAGCAGTTTTTAAAAACCATACTTTATAAATATATTTAATATTTATGCTTTTATGCTTAAACACATAATATTCACTTATTAGTCACAATACTATCATATCTCTACATTAACTTTTTCAAAGTTGTCTTTGAATACTAAATTAAGTTGAATAAAAATGTCCCCAATATACTTGAATGTATTTGAATGCTTAATTTTGAAGGGAGTAGCACTCTTTGAGATAGATTAGAAGTATGAAGAGGTATGGCCTTCTTGTAGTTTGTACATGGGGGGGTGGACTTTGAGGTTTACAAATCCCATGCCAGGATCAGGCCCCTCCGCATATCTCTGTCTCTCATCTCTCTCTTTGCCTGAGATAGATGTATCTTTTGTTACTGCTTCAGGACCATCTGTGCTGCCACGCTTCCTGCCATGAAGATAATGGATTAAATCTCTGAAACTGCAAGCAACCCCCATCAAATTCCTTTTTAAATGAGAGTTGGCTTTGGCCATGGTATTTTCACAGCAATAGAACAATGATGAAGACAAACAGCATGTAAAAGAGAAGTACACACAAAGTAGAAAATATTTTGATCCCTTCAGTGACATTGCAATGCAAATTTTAAATTTAAATAGAATAATCCATGAAAACTATTTGTACAGTAATAATTTGATAAAACTATAGAATATGCCTATAGCTTATAAGTCACCTAATAAAGTGTGATAACCTTACAATTTTGTTTAATTTATGCAACATTTTATGTATTTACTATAAGAAGGATTGATTATTTTGTGAAAATTTGACAAAGACAACAAAAGGCACCTGGTAGGAGCTTAGATTTATTTTTAACACATCACTAAATAAGCTGGCAAACTACATACTGACATCTGTAATGACAGTAGCCTAGCGAAAAGAAGAACACAAGACCCATTCCAAAATGCAAATTAGAAATCATTGTAACTTTCCTGGTGAAGAGAAGGTCATAAAATGATGACTACAACTTTCTATAGTTGTATGAGCTTCCAAATTTATTTTTCTCGTATTTGTAAGCATAAATTCTTCAATAAAAAATTGACAGCAATCCATAATTATTTCTTAAAATGACCAACTCAAATAAATAATGTATATAACATTAAGGTACAAGATTTTATTTAATAAGACATTCCACTTCATAAATATATACAAAACATAAGATAGGAAACCAGACTGCAAATAATATATTTTTTCTAAATAAGCTCAATCACTTATACAGAAATAAATGACAATAATTTACATGTAGTGGCACATGTCAATGAAATCAGATACCACCCCAGAAGTCAGACATTGAAAATAATGAATTTGTAATTTTTAAGTATATATCCTATGCCCACAGGTAAATGTACCATAGCTTACCTAGATGCAAAACAAAACTTTGTAGAGCTCACTTTCTATATATATATATATATATATACAAGGAACCAACATTTATATATTTCTTGATAATATTTTTGTAGATAGGCCATTATACACATTCATGCAATGATAGATAAATATAAAAATACCACATATAAAATTCAGGAGGTATAAATTAAAATGCACCACTGTAAATTTTAACACATTCTTTACAATTGCCCTGGAGGCAAAACTATTTTGAATTTAATTTTTGTTATAACCATGCTCAGAGAAGTTACACATATGAGATCATAAAAACATTCATTATATTTATTTACTTATATTATTTATGAAAATACCATGGTAGTCTTATTATATTTTGTGTCTGTGGCATGTTGTTCATACTCTTCCTGTTAATACATGCTTACAATGTTCCTACTTCTTTTTCTCCTTTCTTTTTTCTTTTTCTGTAATTTATTCTGTTTGAGCAATCTGCAGCTCTCCCTCGGGAACATGCAATACCACTGATCCTACATTGTTTCCATGTTCAATCATTTTCAGCAAGTTCAAATTATTTCTCAAGTGGGTGCTGCAAACTGCACTTCTCTTAGGAATTCTTTAAAGTTCTGTTTTCTTCACTTTGCTTACGCTTTGGTTATGGCCTAACTAGTCATTATCAAGTCTCTTTTAGCCTAGTTCAATCACATTCTCATATCATTAATGGAGTATAATTTAATTTATAGTTTTGGTTAGCATACATATTTTGTCTTCTGGGACTCTTTTTCTGTATCTATTATCTATGTTTTAAAAGTTGATTTACTTTTGTATGATTAAACAAATACTATTTAAATATGTTTTCATTCCATAATTATCCACTGAAAGATCACACCATGATCTTCCATATAACATTTTCAAATAAAACAATCTAGAAACAATTTCAGTTAAAACTCATTCTTCTTTCATGCTTAAAGATAAACTGGAACATCAATAAATGCAAACAGTGCTTCCCACTTGTATATTTTGTAAAAGACATTATAGCTATCACATAAAACAATGCATATAATGTATGAGACGTGTTTAAAATTATGAAAACATAGTAAACATTGAGTCTTTTCATTGATAATGCAACGTCTGGACAAATGTGACTTTAGAGCAAGATATACACTCTTATATTACCAGCCAATTGCTCCCATTTAAGGAAAAATCTATAAGCTCCATTTCCAAGTAGGTTTCTGCTTTCCTGGCAGTCCATTATCCACCGTGATAGCTGAGCCTTGGACTCGAGGCAACATTACTTGGCTGCTTTCACAGGAAATTACATCCTGGAGTCTGCATCTGTTTCAGAAGCATGGTGCAAGCTTCAAGTTTAATCCTAGATGAGTTGTTAAATCAAAGTAATTTGGAGACTCCTACTATCGAGAAACATCATTTTAATGCACAGAGAGTGAATGCTTATCATCCCATCATAATGTCTTATGGGCAAATGTCTGGAAAATAATCCACACTGCAGCGATATTTGTGCAGGCATTTGTTTGTCTCTTTAAGAGTGATTTGCAGCCCCAATAAAATTTAAATTGGTTATCTGGTCTCTAAAACAACCCAGGTAATAATTGAGTGAGGCCATTAACAAGATGTGTTATCAGTCATCCATCTCCTATGAGCACTGTATGCTTTGTAAGACTCTAATTGTCGTTCTGGGAATCCTAACCAACACTTGTAAGTGTGAAGGCTCATTGCCACTGGATGTACTGATCCTCCTCTACTGGGCACATTAGTATAAAATAGCCATACTTATATCAATTTCCTCTGGAAATGCCCACCCCCTGTATTTTTTTCATTATAAAGTTACTATTATAAAGACACCTTTTTTTGGAGGCCCAAATATTTAATGTGAAATTAAGAAATTCACCCTGGAATCAGCTTTCTCCCATATATAAAAGAAAAAAAATAACTTTCTCTGGCAGAACGCTTTACTCAGAAGATGACCTTGCTTCCACGGAAATGGGGGTTGGTGAGTGGGGTGAAGTTCTCTGTGAGTGGCTGTTTACCACTACAATAAAGACACTTAGACTTATAAGTTTAAACAGTTTATAAGGCTGGTATCCATTCGTGTGAAATTTTATTTTCTCAGTTTCTTTTTCCTGTTGATTTGAAACACAATATGAAGCCAGTTGATTCTGTGCCCAGATTATAGGCTCATGTCATTTCTTTCTTAAAAAAAAAAAAAAAAAAAACATTATTAGGTAAGTTGCTAATTGTTTTGGCAAATCACACTTAGCGGTAAATAACATTTAAAAGTTTAATTAATTAAACTAATCTTCATCATTAGATATGCATATGATTGTTTCAGAAATGATTGGGAGTCATTTTACAGGAAAAAGTATTAAACTTTTCATGCTGTATTTAGTGTTATCAAAAGAATTACATCAACTGTAAAATATTTAAGTTTTAGTAGATACTTCTGTGCTTGTTCAGTGTTACAGAAGTATATAAGATACTAGCCGGGCGATGGTGGCTCATGCCTTTAATCCCAGCACTCGGGAGGCAGAGGCAGGCGGATCTCTGTGAGTTCAACGCCAGCCTGGTCTACAGACCTAGTTCCAGGACAGGCTCCAAAGCCACAGAGAAACCCTGTCTCGAAAAACAAACAAACAAAAAATACTAATGTCCTTGTATTATCTATAAAATTCAGTAAAGACATTAATGTAAGAAGAAACACTACAGCTATATCTGTGGGAAATCAGCTCCCGGTGAAGAATTTTTAAAGCAATAGGAAGATACTGTGGGGTCACAGAGGAACTTGTTATGGGATTTCCTCTGAGGGCGACAGAAATGTTCAAACATTGATTTCCGGTGACGGTTACAGAACTCTGAATCTACAAAAGTACCATTAAATCACATACCGTCAAACAGCAACCTGAATGGTGTGTGATATCTATGTGTCTCCCCTTGAAGACATCTCTCGCTGTCACATTTTAATACCTCCCCACCGGAAGGCAATGTGGTGAAACAGTAGTGGTAATAATAACCAAGAACAGAGTCTGTGACACACTACATGCCTCCCGGACTTGATATTAATACTTAATAGAGAACAAGAAATCATTTCAGACAAGGTCTATGTGATAGGCCGAATTATTTGAAAGAATGAGCTGTGCTCTGTCCACCCCTGAACTCTGACCACACTGTGGTCTCTATAAGGTGTCTCCTTCATCTTTGTAAAAGGCATCTTCAGGACTGGATGCCAAATACTCTGGTTGGAATTAGTGAAGACTGGCTTCTAAGGAATTACTGAATAGTGTGAGGGTGAACTTACAGCAACCACTCAATAATTTAATCTTCCCTTTACACTGAGCTCCAGAAATTGTAGTGTCATTTACAAGCTATATGCATAACTGAAGGGGCATGAACAGAATCAACACAGACATAAGGAAGAAATGTATTCAAAATGAACAAAAGTAAATATCTAAGTGTTCCAGAACTAGCTCGTCAACATTGGAGCATAAGAAATGGACAATATCAAACAGGCAAACAGTGCACTCTGATATCCTTTCCCTACCTCTGACTTCTCCCTGTCAGTCCTACCTTTCTTTTAGATCACTTCCATATCACACCTTACCTAATGCAGCCAGGGGTATGTATGTATGTTCCTATGTCTGGAACCACATGCACTAATGACTCCTTTTATTAATTAATACTTAATTTAAGAGCACAACATTTGAATTAAACTTATGATCCCTTATTGTTCTGGTTAGCATAATTATATTTTCATGAACAACATAGCTTAAGATTGTTAATAATTTTTAATCGTCTCATTTCCTCACCATATCTTTATATCTTATAAGCAATATCCGTTTTATCTTGTTACTGATGATTTACTCATAAAAGTTTATTTTTTCTATGCTCACTGGTTGTGTATTGGGTTCTGGTAGATGGTTTCCACCTTTGTTGTGTCACTTACACGGCTGTTGCTACAGTCTGAATGTTTACGTCACACAGATTCTGTCTGTGTGATGACATACACAGTGTGACGGCAATCAGTAATGAGGTATTAGGGGAGTGGTTAAATTATGAAGGCAGTGGCAGTATATGGCCAATCAAAATTCAGTCAATAGTGGTATCCTTAAGGGGTCCCTGTCTCACATCCAGTTTTATGGAAAGAAGATGCATGATGTGAGTCTCTCTTTCTTGTGCCTTGTCTTGGGATGTTTTCCCTTTAGTTTGTTTTGTTCAGTTCTAGAGAGTTAGTGTTTGCTTTTATCTTTATATATTATAATATTATTACTTTTCATTGTGATCCCAAACATGGCCATTTGTGTTACAATGAGCGTCAGAAAAGGGGTATATCTGGATGGGAGGGGTCAGAAAAGGGGTATATCTGGATGGGAGGGGTC
>NW_004949117.1:427238-432808 GCF_000317375.1 Microtus ochrogaster
GAAAAGGGGTATATCTGGATGGGAGGGGTCAGAAAAGGGGTATATCTGGATGGGAGGGGTAGAAGAGAGGAGCTAAGGAAAGTAGAAGAAAGCAGTACCATAATCAGAACATATTATATGAGAAAAAAATCTATTTTAAAACAAAGGTAAAATAAAGCCAAAAAAATCCTTTAGGGAAGGATTTCTCCCCTTACAAAAGAAGGGAGGAAAGAGGACTCTCAATAAATGATCAGGAGGGGAAGTTATCCTTTAGGGACCAGATGGGGAGCCTTCAACAAACACAGAATCTGTTTACTCCTTCATTTGATCTTTAGCTTGTTCTTCAGAACTCTGAGGAATAAGCATTCTGTTGCACATGACCCTCTGGGCTGCTGGTATTTTTGTCGTAACATCTCCAAAGCACCAGAAGAGCTGCTATATCCATAAGTGGAATCATTTTCATTCCCTAAGGATATCAATGTGTTTGTGGGAGTTGAATGAACCAGCAGGTGTATCATTATATACTAGTCAAGACCCCACCAGATATGTTGTTATGCTGTCCAGCAGGACGTTTTAATTCTAGCTTGGACTTAGAATCCCTTCAAGTAGATTTGGATCAGGGATCTACCCTTTCTATGAGTTATTGTTGCTTTATATGTTAATTAGCATGTGTGATTTATAAGATAGTTTATCCTACTCTTTAAAAAATAAATACAGAAGTTCTAAATTAATATTACTGATAAGCATTGTCTATACATATAAACATAGGAGGCAAATTCAGTTTCTTAGTAGTATTTATGTATTTATGTGTGTGAAAGAGTATATAGAGATAAAATAATTACCCTAAGTCAAATCGCTGATTGAGAGAGGCCTGCATTTCAACGTGTTTCTAGGATTTCAATGCCAGAAGCCACAAAGGGGACAGAAATAGAAAATAGTCATTTCATTAGAAGTAAATAGAATTAGACGTAATGTCCATGTGTCATAGAATAAAAAAAAAGATAATTTTCCCAGATACAGCCTTAAAGGAAATCCTAATTTTTCCATAGAGGAAGACAGAAGTCAGATAAATCTTTGAAATGCACTCCTATATACATATATTAAAATATATTAATTATTGGAAATATATTATTAAGCTAGCTATAGTATTTGTTATTAAGTAAGATTCTATTCCTCATTACAATCATTTTAATATAATTTGTCAAGTGTAAGAAAGCCTCTAAGTAGTACTGAGTGGGAAATTTTTCCTGCTACACAGTTTTCAAAGTATCAGAGAAATGTGCAGGCATTCTAGGGAAGAAAGGATACTATTGTTTTTGCTTATACATAAATCCTACTAAAGAAAACACCAATTTGCTGTTAAGATAGGCAGACTTGTGCAATAGTGGCGTGACGGTTGTGGAGATAATGAACTGTGTTTCTTTAGATTTGAAGCCCGCTGTACAGAGAGAAACCCACGAATACTACTATCAGGCTGGCTAACAATTTAGATCGTAGGCTCAAGTAAGAGAATTATCACTATGGTTTAACTAAATCCACACATTATGAAATGGTCTTATAAATATCTATGCTTATCTTAATAGACAACAGCCTTTCTAAGCCTTAGTCATAGTTCCTCTCTTTACTTTTAATGGCACTGAATGCAGAGAATCAGGAAGGTCCATTAACTCACAACAATGATGGTTACCATACTGTGTTCACAAAGGACTTACAAGTCATGGAGTAGGGTGTCTCACAAGGGACTGCCCTTTATGTCTGAACTGTTGCAAACTTATAGATTCTGGAGAGGGGGAATGATGGTGTCCTGTTGTGTACCCACTGTTGATAATATAAGGTGCCAAAAGAAAGCTCCAAACACGTGATTTCACAAATGGTGGAACCTAGAGATGACAGCACAAAATTAATAGGTATGAAAATCAGAGAGAGAGAGAGAAAGAGTTCAAGAAAGAATGAGAGAAGAGCGAGAGAGCGAGAAAGAGAGAGAGAGAGAGAGAGAGAGAGAGAGAGAGAGAGAGAGAGAGAGAGAGAGATTATTTGTATGGAGGAACAACAGTCAACAGTGTTTCTAGAAAGACGGGAAAGGGTGGGAAATGAGAGTGGTGATGGGGGATGGAGAGATGATTCAGTGGTTAAGAGCACCGGCTTCTCTTCCAGAATCCCAGCAGCCACGTGGCAGCTCACAACTGTTTGTAACTGCTGGATGGTGGAAGCACATGACTTTAATCCAAGCACTCAAAAGGCCAATATAGGAGTCTCTCTGTGACTTTGAGGCCAGTCTGGTCAACAAAGAGAGTTTCAAGATAGTGAGAACTTCACAAAGAAACCCTGTCTTGAAAAAACAAAAGCAGCAGATAAAAAAAAAAAAAAACTAAAACGAAAGAGTATTCAGTTTATATTGCTTACACGTGTGAAAGTATGCAGTAACAAAATTTAATTATGGAAAGGAGATTCATGATGTGAAAGGCACAAAGAATAAATAAAAAAGTTTAAAAAGCTCTGCAAGTATTTTAACACTGAAAAATCCACAATATCTGGGTATTAACAATGAATTTTAAAATTCTTTATTTAGATGACTGAATATCTATGAGAAGCAACACACAATAGAATTAATTACCAGATATGCTATCAAATTGTTTTCTAAGCAAAAGAAGCAATTAAATTAATTTTATTTTCCTTAATACTTGTTTTCCTATTCTTCTGCTACAAAATCTCTACAAAAAACTCACTTTTAAGGATTTTTCTTTTATTACATAAAATATGGCATTACTTTTGATTCCTTATTATAAGCAAAAATAAGTTGTTCATGAGTTATGTTTTCTCAGAATTTGGATAAATATATATACATACATACACATATGTATATACATACGTGTGTGTGTGTGTTTTATATACAACACCTCCTTTATATATAAGTTATCAGGGGAATACATCAGCATAATTTTCTCAGATAATTGCTCACTAGGTTAATATTTCAAAAGTTACAAAATAAATTTTAATTGTTTAAAATGCGTTTGGAACATATGCTATGTGTTGCATCCTGAGGACACAATAGTGAGTTGATAATGAAAGCCTTTTGCTTCTTATGTGAAACAGCCCGTCTACTGAAACTTTCGGTACCATACACATGAATATAAGCAGATGTGCACAAAAGAAGCAGTGACACACACACACACACGCATGAATATAGGTGGACATGTGCTGAAGGATTCAGTACCACACACATGGACATAGGCATTTAAGTACCTATCTTAGGGAGGAGGTCCCTAAAATAACTTCATTCATAGACACTGGTCAGAGCAAAGAGTATATGGAGAGTGTGATGTGTTCAATAGGGGGTAATAAACCAATGTAATTTGACCTCACTCATCAAAGATATGATAGTTTGAAATGAGACCTGGAGAGCAACAGATGTGATGCAATATTAAAGTTTTTATTTTATTTATAAAGAAACATTATTGAAACATTAAGTACAGGGCTAATATAAATTCTACAATTTCTGATTATGAAAAACAAAAATCAATTGTTTAAAAACACGTTACAAATAGGAATAGATTTAGATGTTTCCAAGAATTGCATAATAGCTTCCAGAATGGTCATAGTTATGGTGTTGATAAAAAGAAGTGTGAGTCTACTGTTCTAGAATCTTTTCTTGGTTAGGAGGGAGGCTGCCTGTCAGTTAAAGCACTTTCTAATAGTTTAGACCAGGGTGATGAGAAATCACCCTTTTTGTCATTACCCATTTTGCTTCCCATCCATTTTCCTGACCGATGTTCTTTCAAGGCAGACTGTGAGTCCCAGGCAAGGCTAATGAATTTGAGCAGAATTTCACCTCTCTGTACTCTTGAATATGGCTGTGAATAGAACACAAGTCATTAGATGATGAATATGTTCAGTGACTTGCAAAATACCCAGCTAAACAATATGTATTGTGTCTCTAATTAAGTTTGGCTAATGGTAGTTAAGCATTAGGTAATGTATTTTAACTGTCTGCTATTGCAAATGTGCTGGCTCATCAGAGTTTGCAAAAGAAATTGCTTATTTGGATCATATTCTTCATTTTTCACAGATGAATTAACAAATCAGTTGGTAGGATACATATTTTAGACAATTACTAAATGAACTCTTAATCTATTAAGTGTTAGTCATGTAATTCCAATAAAATAATATTAAAGTAAGAAAAATTTCTACCATAATAAGATGACAGTTTATTGATGTCCCATGAGTCAAGAACAGTTTCTTGCTTTTTGGCTCATCTACTAATTCTTCCTGTGTTGGTATGAGCTGTTTGCTGTTGCATTTACTACCTCATATTTTATATCTCAACATTTCTTGATATTCTTTCAATTCACTGCTTCAGCTTGCCTTGTTCTCATGCCCCTATCTATTCTACTGGAAGAATCTTTTCATGCACCCTTCATTAACTGTTAAATTGAATGCTACTTAAGAGAACACTCCATTATTTTCTCAGGAAAATTAAACTTTTCCAAACATCTCCACATTATAACAAGAAAACACATCCCTGTAGTGACTATCACTGTTGAAAATTTTTATTTGTATAATATGAACACCTAATTTTTGTTTCATCCTCTTACATAATTTTTATGTCTTCTAAAAGAAAAATCTATATCTTGACTCCCTGTTGTAAATAACTCATAAAATATCAATAATGGAAGGAAGTAGGAAAAGAAAATAGAAAAAGAAGAATTTTCTACTTATATTTGAAATCATTACTTTGAGTGAGGCACTGTGTACTTATGATGTCATTGCTCTCTCTCAATCTTTTTACAGAAGAGTCTTCCAAGATCCCTTGTAAAATTAAAACGACTGGGTCCAAACCAACTCCGGTCAAGTTCAAAATGATGTCCGACAGATTACATCTAAATGAGTCTAATGCCAAATTGTATAAAATAGGCATCATCTGTATGTCACGCTTCGACTTTCTGACAATAAAAGAAACTTACCACATTGCAAGAAAGGTCACTGTGGACCCTCTTCATTTGGATCTTTGCCCAGCTTTGGAAAAGAAAATGTTGCTGCTCAAAAAGAAAGGTTTAGTTAAGAAAAGCTGACCTTAGTATAAAGATTTTAAAAAAAGAAGAAAATAAAAGAAAGAAGAAATAAAAGTCTGTATAGGTAGTTATGGTGGAAACAAAACTGGAACAGACTGTAGACAGAGGCCACTCGTTCAGTTTCTAGCTGTCCAGACCCAAAATATTCATAAAGAAACTGTATTAATTAAATAACTGCTTGGCCTATTAGCTAAGGCTTCTTATTAGCTAACTCTTACATCTAAAATTAACCCATTTATTTATTTATTTTTTTTTAGTTTTAAGTAACAATATATTTTTTTTTAAAATCCGAACAAAATAATAATAAAAGTTTATAAGAGGACATGAAGTTGGGATCCTGGAGTAAATTAGAACAGGGAAGGGGGAGTAGATATGATAAAGAAACATTTTATACATGTATAAAATTTTTAAAGAATAAAATATTTTTAAAATGTAAACAAAGAAGTAAATTTGAAATATATATAAGCATAGATGTATACATATAAAGTTTTCTTTTTTAATTTTATTTATTTATTAAGGATT
>NW_004949117.1:434052-442262 GCF_000317375.1 Microtus ochrogaster
CACACCATACAGAGGGGAATCCACATCAACAGACTGATTTGTTGATGCCTTTGCCACTCTCTGATTGTGTCTCACTTTTGAAGTAATGCAGAGGTATTGTGAATTCTTCTGTTGAAACCAATTGACTTCAGTTCCATGTAATGACTGATTTAACTGTTGTAAAAAGCATTAAAAGGATGAGTATTTCTAGAATTTACTATGACACTTGGCACTCAAAGGATGTGTACTGGCAAACAGCATTATTGCTACCAGAAGCTAGTTGTAAATGCAGAAATTCTGGGATTAACCTCAAATCTAATGTGTGTGTGTGTGTGTGTGTGTGTGTGTGTAAATGAAATAAATATAACAACCAGACAGTAGTGATGTATGATTATAGTCCTATCACCTGCAAAGGACAGGTAGGAAGATCTCTGAGTTTGAAGATTTCCAGAACTACAGAGCAAGTTCTCAGATGCCCAGAGCTACACAGACAAACCCAGCCTTGAAAAACAAAATAAAAAAGAATCAAAACAATATATAAATGGTATTGAAATATATATATATATATATATATATATATATATATATATATGTGTGTGTGTGTGTGTGTGTGTGTGTGTGCTTATCTACTTAGAAATATGTGAAAAGGTCAAATAATACCCACACATAGTCAAATTACATGTCCAAAATGACTATTTTTCTGTGGTAATAAATCAGGATAATTATTTATACACTAAGTATATCTCAATTTTAATCTATTATTAATATCCCCATGGAACAACTTGAAATGAATTAAGTCTGTATATGTTAAATTTAATATTACCGGCCTCTAAAATGGGTGAGAATTATTATTGTTCATCAGTTATTGTGAAATGACATGTAATAACAATTGAGTCTATATCTTGTCACTGGAAAAGTACATTGAGGGAAGGAAAAAGCAATACTGTTTGTCTGATATAGTTCTGGATTATGACTGTTGAGTTGATTGGTAACTGGGCTCCATTCACTTTGTGCATTGTACTTGTTTGGATGACAAATAAATTAAATAAAATCACTGATTGATGACTTAAGCATTTGTAGCTATAGTTTTATAACATAAACATGTTTCAGAATAAATTTAATATTTTATGTTTTTCTGTATTGTCTGGATCCTGAAATACTAAATCTAAAATTAATGTAAGTATATCAGCTTCTGAGTAAGACACCTGGAATGTACTGTGAAACGTTTAGCTCAGACTTACGTCCACTCTTACTTACTATATAACTTTCAGTGTTTTTCCGCAACTTTGGAAAGTAAATATGAATGTCCAAACATGAATAGCATGCAGCGAGCATAAACTCAATGATTCCTCAGAAAACTTTTTGAATTAGAATATAGGGTGGATCCCCAGAATCAGACATTGTGCCGGAGGTTAGAAGACTAGAGGTTAGCTCCAGAACTGGAGTTTGGAACTACTGATAACAAGTTTACCTTTCTTGATGAAAGAATAAAATGAATGAAAATTTTTAGAGCTTTATATTTTAAAATTTTTATTACATTTATTTATGTACTTTTATTTATATGTTTATCATGTGGTGATAGAAACACTGAATTAGAGTGAGTTATGGACAAAATATTAAAAGATAAATAGATATTAAAAGTTGTTACATATGCTTTAATAGTTCCCAAATTTTCTTTTCCTAATAAGGTATGTTTTTGTTTTACACTAAAGGGTATTTTCATTAGATCAGAAAAGCAAGAAGACTAGAAGTTTAGGAGGTAGCGGCCTGTGGGTTGGGTAGACAGTAAGATATACTATAAAACAGTCACAGAAGATCCCATGGGTAACTTTACAATGGATAGATTTAATATTAAATAGTCTTCGCAAGCAAGCTGGGCAGATCTAAGTTACCCACTATTGGAAGCAGAGTCTTCCAAGAAGAGTCATGACCTAAAGATTTTGAGAGGTAAGACTTGGCTACCAGCATGTACAGTTGTTATTAAAAAAAAAAACCAACTAAACAAAAACACTTTGGATTCTTTATTTTGGACGTTTCCAGTGACAATATTTTAAGAATACTCTATTATTCTTTTATTCAAACCATTTGTATTACAATGTTTAGAGTCTTCATAAAGTACATAAATTTAGATACGGTTCATGATTGAGTTTCATATTATCCATGAAGCACTTGAATTTGTATATACAAAAACATTTTGAAATACATTTATTATGTAATCAAAAGCATGAAGCTTTCATTAATGAACTAAAGAGGTCTGGTTAGCCCCCCCCCCATGCTATAAAATGTACTTTTTTTCAGGTAATTTGAGAACTTTACCTAAGCTCTCTGGACCTTCTCTTTTGGATCTGAGTTACCAAGAGCTGCTACTTTTGGGTTACCCCCTACTTTTGCTTACAATCTAACGTTTAATATAGACCATGCAATAGAGAAAAACAAATTATGGGAAGCTTAGGTTGAATTTGAATTATTCAATTTGAATTATTTTTCTTTTTAATATAGATTGCAATATTGGGATTAATGCTTTATGTTAGTGATGTACAATAAAAGGAAGATAATGAGATTTTTCAAGAACGTAGGGAAAAGAAATCTATATCTCAATTGTGATCTTTTCTCGCATGGCTGTTCCTTGTTGGAAGAGTGTTAGAGTAGTTACCTCCTTTGGTACGTACATAAGTGACAAGTTCTTCTTTTCCATTGCCAACATATAGGATTCCCACTGCTATAGCGAGAGGACACATTAGAGCTGAATTTGCTTTGTGCCAGGTGATAGAATTCTCAATAAAAAAAAAATCTCAATTTAGGTACTTGCTTGACTTTATTCTTAAAAAGGAAGGGATTTCATACCTTGAATTGGTACCAGGTAGAACCATCCATCATAACTCAGGTTCCTTTCAAACGTACATTCATCACGTTTCAAGGAAACAAGAGCTGACCTGGTATTGAAAATAATAATGTTATGTATTTCTGTGGCTCTCTGACTCTGCTTCCTTTGCCCAGGGACATGGCTTTTATATGACATGTAATCATGGACTTTATGAGTACAGAAACATCCTTTTTGTTGTACTTTCCTTAAGAAGAGATATCATCTTTCCACTTAGGAAATGCTATTGGACTTTAATTCCACTGTAATTTTTAGAAACCTAAATGTATGGGAGATTTATTTGCTCAGTAACATTGATTGGTTAAAAAAAATCTGTGTCACCAAGATTCAGAATCTTTAGTTTAATGGTCATTTCCTAGCTATGGATTGTTACAAATTACCAATATAAACTTTCATCATTAAAATGGGGAAATATGCCTTTAATTCTTATTAGCGACAGAAAGGTAGTAGAAAACTAGGCTTGACTGATCTTGTAGCAACTATCCTATAATTTTTTTCAGGTCATTTATAATCATTTCTTTTATATGAAAGACTTTTAAGGTGGAAAATTGGCTTGATTTTAAACAGACCGACAAGTCCTAGATTGATCTGATATGGCTCAGATTGTTCCTTGAGTTCTGGCTCTACCTTCTGTGTGAAGTGATGGATTTAATGGCAATTAGACAGAAACAAAGGAAGGCATTTTCAAGCACAATTATCAAGCTGCTAATACCCTCAGTGAAGCACAGCATGGTTCGTTTCTGTTGCCTTGTTCTGTTCCATTTGGCTGGATTCCCAATTTATCGTGGCTTTCATGTAAGGTTAAAATCAGCAATACTCTCATGCTTCCAAGGTTTTTCCTCACCTCCTTGTCTAATCAAACACCTGCTTTCTTAATGTTTTTCCTTTTGTTTTCAAGAAGGTGGAAAGTAAAGTAGAAAGTCTTGTTTATAGTTTCTTCCTCGAAGTCAAATTTACTTTCTGTTTTTCTTGACTTTTAGAAAAAATTCTTAATTTTACCTCCTAATTTCATTGATTTTGCACTTTTATAACTTCATTAAGTGTTTAAAGTTTCAAAAATATTGTGCCACTTAACTGAATTAACTTGAATAGAAGTATGACTTGGGAATAATTTTTTAAAAATATTTATAGCTAAGTGTTACAGCCACTGAAAGGTGTCAGAGATACAAATGTCAGACTTTCAATATCTCAGAGTTAAGTATTTGTAACTTCTGTTTCTTCCAACTAGGATTTCACTGAGTTGTACTTCTGTAAACCAACATTAAGACACTTAGGAATCATGTCCACCATTTAAACTGAGAATAGCCAAATTCTCATTACAATAGTTTTCTTGTCATTTACAATAATGTTTGAATGATATTAAAAACTAAAGTGTCTTATTCAAATTTTGCCTGTTATAGAAAATTATAAGCATAAATATTAAAAATATACAGAATGCATCTATGGATATGTAAACAAATTCTATCTGAAGATGAAAATAAAATATAAAGAGCACTAAAAAATGTTGATGAAAGAAAGGTAATTAGAGAAAGGGAAAGAAAGAAGAGAGAGGGGGGAGCGAGTGAGCAAGTGAGAGAGAGCTAATTAAGCTAGTTTCATAAAATAGAAAATTCTGTGTTATACAGAAATTTTCAAACTTTTACTACTTTAAGGATCAATGTTTTACTATTAATATAAGAATCAACAAATAGGTGAAAACATTTAAATACGCTTGAGTAGAATACATATAGCAGAACTCTGCTATTAAATAATAAACCACTCTTAGATACTCATACAAGGGGTACACCAATATAATAGAAACTAAATATGATAGAAACCAAAATAATAGAAACTAAGGAAGGGTTTTCAAAGAAGACTCAAGCAATGCTTAAAATAGCTTCTTAGATTTAGTAACCTTGGATGTGGTATTTCTCTGATATTTAAAATGCAAAACAGGCACTGTATTTTGTTTTGTTTTCAGCTTGAAAAACCGAACGGGTTGACTCAAGACACCTGTCTCACTGCTATTTGCCATAGAATGTTCACTACAGTGCATGTGCAGAAGCCTGCAGACCTTAAATATATTTAGCATAACAAAATCACGTAAGATTCTAGACGCAGGTGTTCTAATTTTAAAAAACAAACAAAATAACTCACTAAGCCTAATTCTGAAACCCTGATAGCAAGTAAATGGAACCTGAAGTTAATTCTGCACAGTCAAAACATTGAAATATGAGACAATACTTTGAGCTATAGCACTACAGTTTCTCACAGGTAGAATGCCATTGCACGATTAGTTAATTATGTTAATTAGTTAATACAAAACCAAACTTCTTCCAAAGATCTGTTGGATATCCTTGTCACATGGTTACAATACTATAATGATTACAATTCTATAATAATTTGTAAAAATTACAAACTTCCCAATAATATCCTTCAAAGACAAGGACTCAGAAAGAACACAGGTGTGTGTTGCTTTGCTTGTTTCATTTTCCAAGCACACCTTCTAGCCTAATTGTCCGACCAGTGCCAAACTACATTTAGCTGAAGACAAATTTGGTGGAAATATGACTGAATTCTTCTATATGTTTCTAAATTGTTTATTAAAATCTACCCAGAGAATTTTATTTTTATCTACTTCCATCATGTAAACCTATAATAATTTTTCAATCAATGTATAATACCCATGAACAATCACACATCTCTTGTTACTTGCACCAAGTTGTTGTAGACTTTGATGTTTGCCATAACCCAGAGATATTCCACTCTAACCTGGCTTTTAAAACACACATAAAATTGTCTACAAAACAAACTCTTCCTGCAAAAAAATGACCTTTCAACTCATTAGAACACCACACATGAGTGCAAACGAGTGCTTGAATTAACACAGAGGAATGATTTAGAGACTTACCAGATATGAAACAGATTATTTCAGGTATTTTATGACTAATATACTCTCTAGGTCAGACAGAAGCTTATATATTCCTCAAGTAGTACTTTATAACTATTAAAACATTTTCTAAGTAGAAATGTCAAGAATTAACATTTTATTCAGGGGGATGCCTATATGTTTGTCTTTGGATTCACCTTCTTATTTAGCTTCTCTAGGATTGTGAATTATAAGCTCACTGTCCTTTAATTATGGTTAGAAACCAAATATGAGTGAGTACATCCCATGTTCCTCTTTTTGGGTCTGGCTTACATCACTCAGGATAGTGTTTTTTATTATCATCCATTTGTACGCAAACTTCAAGAAGTCCTTGTTTTTTACTGCTGAATAGTACTCTAATATGTATATATTCCATACTTTCTTCATCCATTCTTCTATTGAAGGGCATCTAGGTTGTTTCCAGGTTCTGGCTATTACAAACAATGCTGCTATGAACATAGTTGAGCATATACTTTTGTTGTATGATGGGGCCTCTCTTGGGTATATTCCCAAGAGTGGTATTGCTGGGTCCAGGGGTAGGTTGATCCCGAATTTCCTGAGGAACCGCCACACTGCTTTCCAGAGTGGTTTCACAAGTTTGCATTCCCACCAGCAATGGATGAGTGTACCCCTTTCTCCACACCCTCTGCAGCAAAGACTATGAAAGACGATGAAAGGAGACAGAGACAGAGACCCAAATTGGAGTACCAGACAGAAATCTGGTCCAAATCAGGAGCAGAAGGAGGGGGAGCACGAGCAAGGAACTCAGGACCGTGAGGGGTACACCCACACTCTGAGACGGGTACACCCACACTCTGAGACAATGGGGATGTTCTTTCGGGAATTCACCAAGGCCAGCTGGCCTGAGTCTGAAAAAGCATGGGATAAAACCGGACTTGCTGAAAGCGGACAATGAGGACTACTGAGAACTCAAGAACAATGGCAATGGGTTTTTGATCCTACTGCACGTGCTGGCTTTGGGGGGGGGCCTGGGCGGTTTGGATGCTCAACTTACTAAACCTGGATGGAGGTGGGCGGTCCTTGGACTTCCCACAGGTCAGGGAACCCTGATGGCTCTTCAAGCTGATAAGGGAGAGGGACTTGATAGGGGTAGGGGGAGGGAAATGGGAGGCGGTGGCGGGGAGGAGGCAGAAATCCTCAATAAATAAATAAATTTAAAAAAAATAAAATAAAAAGAAACAAGAAAAAAAAGAATTAACATTTTAGAATCCACTCTGCATTTTAGGCTAATTCCTTTCCATTTCTGCCCACCCCATACCTCCACCCAAATAAATAAATAAATGAAGCTTAAAAGAGTTGATGACAATTATTTAAATAACAATAATCCTACATCATCCTGAAGTCAGTGAAAATATTTGAAATGGATCACCTGAAGCCCAGAACAAGATGGCGGAAGGTGACAGAGTTTGATGGGTGACAAGTGCAATAGCATATGATATACTTGAATGAAAATGCCACTCCACAAGACTTTTCTCTCACTTCATGTTAACACAAGAGCTAGACAATCTGCTGTTCCATCTCAGGCTATGAATATTACATTTTTTATTTGCTTGATTTAATTCATCATCACTTATATGTTAACACAAACAATTCCTAGACAAAAAGTGATTTAACACCTTTGTAGTTGGCTTTCTCTGGGCCACCAACCAGCTCCCAAGTCATGACACAGAAACTTAATATTTGTTATGAATGTTCAGCCTTATCTTATGCTTGTCCCACTAGCTCTTATAACTTAATTTAACCTGTTTATCTTTACCTACATGTTCCTTTGTGGCTTTTTACCTTTCTTTCATTCTGCATGTCCTATTCTGTCTGGCAGTTCCCTGACTGGCATTTTTTTTTTCTTTCTCTGGCTTTCTTCTCTCTCTCTCGCAAGCCTTGATTCTTCCTACTACTTAGTATCTCTGCCTGCCAGCCATGTATATCCCTCTACTGCCTAGCAATTAGCTGTTTGGCTTTTTATTAGAACAATAAGGTGCCTTAGACAGGCAAGGCAAAATAAAATGTAACACAGCTTTACATGATTAAACAAATGCATCATAAACAAATATATCTTTAAATAATTAAATAATATTACACACACACATACCTATTTGTCATTTGTTAAATATTTACCATTTCTCCTTTCCTGTGGTAGTTCCTTTTCCTTTCTATGTAATGAGTGCCAAATGGAAGACTCTTAAGAGAAGTCTTGAGTTTGGCTTGCTGTTTGAAGGAACACACTCCATTATTATGAAGATTTGTGATGTGAAAATTGCCTTGAATCTGTGTTGTTTACTCACATCTCAGTGTACCGTGAAACAGAGATACTAGAGGTGGCCTGTGATGTAGACATCAAGTATCAATCTGAACACGCTGAACCTGATAGAAGAGAAAGTGGGAAGTACACTACAACAGATGGGCACAGGAGATCGCTTCCTA
>NW_004949117.1:443655-455141 GCF_000317375.1 Microtus ochrogaster
AAATAAAAAAAGTTTATGCTATACCCATAAATACCCTAAGAAAAAACAATCTTTTTCTATCACATTTAAATGAATGGCCATGTATTGTAGCCTATGAAAAAGACCTTTACAACATTCTGTGTCAAGCTCCAATCTCATTCACTATTTTGTATCCCTTGTTCATGTTCAGTTCTCTTCTCATATGTCTTTTGCACTTCCTACTTTTTTTCAGTCATGAATGTGGCTCTATTGCCCACTAGACTGAAAAATTATCTCAAGACATTCATCAATCACTACGTGCAAAATTAAGGCACTGTTAAATTATAGAATATATAAATGGAAAACTTTAGAATTATAGCTTCCTTCTAGAAAATACCTTACAGAAAATTAAATAAAGTCATTCATGAAGTTAGGATTTTGAGAAGAGCATGAAGCTGTTAATTTTTACCACAAAAGAGAAAGTGTGAGATATAATTATCTAAATTGATTCATGACAAGTGGTAAATTATTTGGTTGGTTGATCAAGGACAGGGAAAGAACATCATTAGAAAATTGGTGATAAAGCATTTTAGGAAAGAATTATGTGGATGTGGACAGAATATTTTTTTTTCTGAATGAGCATGAAGTATGAAGACTTTGGGGTTTGTATGATAGAGGGAGAAAAAGGACAGCTTAAAACAGGAAATTGCCAATACTGTGTGGAAAGAATGATCTATTCTGCAGATGGAATTCTGTCTCCCCAGATATTCCTGTTGTGTCCCACTAAACATACAAATTTAGTGATTATTGCAGTTGGTTGATGCAATATTAAGTTTTCTATTACAGAATTTGGCTGACAAACAACTATGACTGAGTGACTAACCTGCCAAAATCAGAAATCAATAGTAAGATCTAACATTATGTCATTTTCTGGAAGACCAACAACTATTCTTCTGGCACAATAATCATAGTGAACAGTTTCATCATGGACAGGGAATGATCTGTATTTTCTGGAGTAGGCACTTAATTGTGGATAATTATTTACCTCCTCAAACATTCTTTAGTAAAATCTCTCATCCATAGATTTATGGGAACAGGTTAACAGTACTTGGAGTATTCATTGAGGCATTGCTTCTAAACATGAAATTTATTTTATAGCACACATGTACAACGCACAGGACTTGAATGAATTAGAATTTGAATTGACCTCTTCACCACTTGAGTTGAATAATGCTAATGAATAATGGCCAAAGAGAGTTTCTACAATAAAGATGGCATGAAAAAGGTTTAAACGAATATTGCTCTTGTTTCTGAAGCAGTTATAGGATAACAGAGCTATTTTATTCTATATGTTTCACTTTCTGCCATTGGTTGTCTCTGTGGCTGTGTATATGTTCTTATCTAATCGGTAGAACCAAACTTCTTTCCAGGAATCTCTGAGTCTTGAGTTTTGTAGCTTTTATCTAATTATAGGTACAGATACGGCGCTTTTTAAACACCCTTCAAGAGAATCACCTAGATTTCAACTAAATCTTTCTTATACCACTATGAAATATAATCCTATTTTTAAAGATACTACTGTTATCCTATAACTGCTTCAGAAACAAGAGCAATATTCATTTAAACTTTTTTCCTTTTACTATTGTGACCGCATTGGGATATACACACAGCTATTTCTTCTCATATGCATAAGTAATCAAACATGTTAGTAGAAACTGATGATGGAGCTCAGCATTTGAACCAAATGAAACTGTGAGAAAAGTGTTTTCTATAGTAGCAGAGTAAACAGCACACAACGATGCAGAAGCGACTTTCAGATCCTCTTTCAGAGAACAGGATATTATTGCTTTCAACTGCATAATACACAGTTGCATTATTCCAGTTATATTACCACATTACGTTGCTATTAACACTTCTTGGAAGTTTTGCAATTTTTAGAACAAAATGGCAACAAATGGAAGATGTGAACTTTGAAGCTTATTGAATTAGCTAATCTTGTTTCTTATTTCTGTAATTGCCTTCCACGAATAGGTCTAGGTTAATGCTGATGTAAGCAATAGAAATTCTAAATAATACAGGTGAAATAAGGGATACCTCATTAATAGGGAGTACAGTAAAGAGTTTTTGGAGTATAAACTTAGTAGAGATAGAGATTTTAATTTTTGTGGACCTTAGGAAATGGATACATTACATACTTCCTACCCAATATTTTTCATCTGCTTCCCCATGTTGTATTATGATGTGCATATTACTTCATGATCAATATTATTAATGCTTTTCATTGATCTCTTAAACTATCAACAAGGTAGGTTAGTATTGCTGTTTTTACTTAAGACCTATAACTTTTTCCCTCGTATTCTAATTTGTCATAGTTCTCTCCTTTATTGATCTTTTCCTTTCCTCCAGTAATGTGGATGCTGGAGGAATTAAAAACTGAACTCATCCACAATCTACAGGCTTGTGAAATACTTTATCAGTCATTCCTATTGTGCTTCTGTTTTTGTGATACAAAAGTTGCAGTAAAGGGATAATTTAAATTAAATAATGTAAAACTGAATTATTATATTTTGTATTAACTCTACTTTTAGAAAAATAAAAAATGCATGAGACTTGATTATTTTATGAATATTAAAATTAACAAAGTCAACAGACATAAAAAACAATTTGTGATACATAGATATATATTTGTATGATATGTAGCTTTATAATTATATTACTATGTATATGGGATTTTCTTTATAATATTATTACTATATGATTATAACTATTATCTTGCATTTTTATCTGTCAGAAGTGATACAATCCTAAGAATAATTATACAATTACACTAGTTTTCTCATAAAGAAAGATAATTTGTCTTTGCATCCCAAAATTGCATAAATAGACACACATATGCTTAACTGTCTTTGACAAATGAATAAACTCTGTCATTTACAAAGCACATGTTTAATAATTTAAAAGCGTAAATCAGGCTAACATTAATATATATGTTTGGCAAATAAATCTTTTAAGTTATCCTGTACTCTAGATTTCCATACAGAACATAGATATTCTGAGAGAGCAAGCTCATAAATTATGGCACCCATCGGCTTGTTGCTCACCCGTTCTCACAATCTCAAATTTTTCTCATTCCACAAACAGCTCTGAATATTTTCATATTTAGTTTAAACATTCAGCACTTTTCCATTTCTGCATAAATTTATTGTTAAATCTGTTCTTTAAAGAAGTTAGTGGACATGCGGTGGGATGAACTACATTTGGGGTGATGGCCCATGAAAGAGGCATGGGAAGGTTCTAGAGATGAGAGGTGAGTCTTCTTTTACTTTGTAATTATGATAAAAATGCATGTGTACTCTCCTTTCTTTCTTTACAATCTCTCATTTATGGAAATTGTGCAATTGGAAGAAGGCCAAAATTTGATCACAGAAATTACCCAACTCTGAGCAGGAGATCTGAAATCCTAAGTCTTACGGCTATAACCATTTGATAACTAGCCAGGAGGCCATTATGGGTGGAAGAATTTAAGGAAAATAAAAAAGATGAAGTCAGGAGAAACTAAGAACTAGACATAATTGTCTAATGGGCCCCAGTTGCCTATTAAGATTGCCAGTCAAATCGTATTCTTGCCTGGTCAGTAATTCCAGACATTCTGATTCAATTGATCTGGGCAAACATCCAGTCTTGGACAATTTTAAAAATCTACCCAGGTAAGCTTGGTACAGAGCCAAATTTGAAAACTATATACATAAACACGATGGCTTTCCCACTTAGACAAGAAGCCATTAGAGATTTTCAAACAGAAATCTGCCACAATGATTTAAATTTCAAAAGAAAATGAACATAGCAGCTATAGAGTGAATGGGCTCCAGCAAATATAGAGGAATAAAGGAGAGATCTTTTTGAAAGAGATATTGGTGCTTCCTGTCATAAAGGTACCAATAATAGATCCTTAGATGGTCAGGTTGATATATAAATCTGGAAATTATATAGCATGTGTACATGAGTATATGTGTGTCTGTGTATGCATGTAAAATAACTTTGATATGGAGATTTTTTATATTCACTTGTGAACATGGTTGACAATATCAACTTTCAGCAGCAACAGCAAAACCTTTGCAACTATTTCAAACAAGTCTCTTCTTTATAAATAATAAGAAATAATAGCTGAAATGAAATCCAACATAAATAACTTGTATCTGTCGAATACTGTTTATCGGTAGATAAACTCTATAATGACTAATGTGACAATAAGCAATTACATGGTTACATGGAAAATATGCAAAATCTAGTGTTTCTTTATTATTTAGATTTCGCCTAAAATAATAAATTAAGAGTATTTGCAACATGGAAAGCAACTGCACTTTTTCTAAAACATTTGTTAATACAGCAAAAACATCTTTCTTAAATAAATTGCCTTGACAGGTGTTTTGTTTTCGGTACCTGTAGTGTGAAACTCATTATTTAAGAATTTTCCATTTGATTTTATTACTATTATTATTATTTTTTGGTGTGTGTATGTATGCGTGTGTCATGTGCGATGTTTCCATGAAAACATGCATATGGACAGATGCTCTTGAGGTCAAAGGATGTTAGACACACAGTAGCTGGAGTTACAGGTCGTGATTCAGTGTTACAGATTTCTTATAATTAACATGGCCTGGATTTGATTGACAAGCTTAACACCAAAATGATAGGAAATAAAAATATAATATCTTAGATGAAAAACTACAGGAAAGACAAGTTTTCTTTGTAAAACTTGTTAAAAATCTAAGTAGAAACATTTTTTAGTTATTGGTGCTTATTTTTCTACATAAACACAAGTACTTAAATGACGATCAGAAAATCAACATGCATACAGTACAGTTCTTTTATGTCAGGATATTTGGTGTGTTGTGTGGTTAAGAACAGGCAATTTCCTTATACTATGGCATAAAGTCCAATGATCCTGTCATACACAAAAAGCTGAGATATGAGGAAATACGTGCACTGCCAAGTCTGCAGGACTCACCTTAACAATGCTTTTGAATCAAACTGAGAAATTTGTTTCAGCAAAGAATACATCAGGGTTTTTTATTTTTGCTTTGTTATTAAATTTAAGACAGAAGAATTTAATTTTTAAAATACTATATATATATGCATATGGTAGTTTATTTCTAATTTTAGTAACATAGTTCACAGCTTAATCCTTGTTTCAAATTTGATAACTAAATATATTTGCCTTTGGTGAACATCATTACAAATAGGACACAGATTTAATTTCAAGTAAATAAAAGTTGTAATCTGTTTGTCATTCTTCTTTTTCAACTTTTACTATTCCCTGTATTTTTTGTAAGGTCAAGTAAATAGGTATCAACCTCTAAGAGCTTATGAGGTCATCTCTATGCAGACAGGTTAGAACCATGCCTATCCTCATTCTATGCTGTAGATTACACTGTTTAGTAAAATAGTATGAGTACTTATTGAATTAAATACCTTAATGACCAAGTCTTCTTGGTAAAATAAATGTAATGAAGTGTTTCATAAAGACCTTAAGATCTGGATTCTTCTTCCTGATGAATTTCATCCTCGGATTTCTCTAGTAAATAAATATTTCTATTCTGATGTCAGTCAACAAATCATGTCTAAATGAGTATAACCCTGACCCCACCCAAGCCAGAAACATGGGTGGCTGACGGTACAAATATTTTTCTAGCACACCGAAGACCTCTCTCTGTGTATGTCTTTGACACACTGATAGCTCGATTTCTACAATAGCCATTAGATTGTAAGCTCAGTGTGACAAAGGCTGTGTAGATACGGTTCATTATTGAATCAGATCAATGTCAATCAATAAATAACAGTTGAGCATGCGAACAAATAAAATTTTCTGGTTTTCAATACATTAAGGTTTCCCACCTCAACATGCACACATTCTTAAATGAAATGTGTTTTTTTGTACAGCTAGTTATTTTATGAATTCTAATGATTGCCCTTTACAAGTTTATTATTTATGACCTTATGACTTACAAATGGCATACAAAACATATTTTATGTTTGTATTTACTATCTTAAGACATCTAAAATGTTCTGAGGTGAAAACACTTTGAATTTCTCTAAGGAAGTGTATTTTGAAATCATCTGTTGAGTATAGGCTGTGTCTTCTAATCCACAGCTCTTCTGTGAGCTGATCATGAAATTGAGCAGAGAGCTTAGTGACTGTACATCACTAACTTTCCATACAACTTGTCAGTTCAATTTTTCATCTTTCCATTTTCATCTTCCTTCATGTCAGAGAAACTGCCGTAGGCTACTGATCTAAAATCAGATTTATCGGTAATTCAAACATAATGAAAATGGTCCTGATGAATGGAAACTGGTCACAGCCATCAATGTCGATCGTAAGTAAATAAATTCTTCAAGCTTGAGAATATCAGCCAGCACTTATGCCTGTGGTAATGGTAGGAGTATGATAAATGCATATGTCCCTGAGTGACATATAATTAGTATTCATATTGTATTAGTTAACTATATAACCTGCTTAAAAGATTTAAATAGTTTCTGCTGTTCACAGACCTATTATACTTACTGAAGGTTCAAGAAATTATCATTCATTCTTCCACTGTGTTTGCTGTGCAATTGGATTATAAAGTATGTATTAAACATTAAGAATTGATTTTTATGCATCAAAGTCAGACACATAATTTAGAGTTTGTGAAGACATTTGGTATATTTCTCACTGAGAATAAATAGAATAAAAACAAAATTTCTAGTCCTTTTCTTATGTCATAGTCAAACTTTACCGTCATATAGACTATTCCCAAAGGATATATTTCTATCTATCTATCTATCTATCTATCTATCTATCTATCTATCTATCTATCTATCTATCTATCTCTGTCTGCTTTTTCCATACAGAATTTCTCTGTACCTTTGGAATCTGTCCTGGAACTAGCTCTGCAGACCATACTGGCCTCGAACTCACACAGATCTGCCTGCCTCTGACTCCATAGTGCTGGTATTAAAGGCATGTGCCATCACCACCCAAATAGGATGTATTCTCAAATGTTGTGATTATATTATATTTCGCAGAGATACTATAAGTGTATTTAAGAAAGATACTGTTGAGAAACCCTATATCAAACCCCCTCACCCCAAAATACTGTTATTCTTATCTACCTATTTGGTACCTGGGGTTCTAGACAATATGGCTTTTCTCCAAATATAACTGATTTAAAACAGATTTCTTCCTTGTTGCAACTAACAAACACACAATTAGTAAGACTTCAAATTATTGTGCCTTTAAGGCCCTCCATGAGAATCTGCTAGCAACTCAGGTCACAGAATCAGATAGACTATCATCATTCTACATTCTGCTCTCCAAATCCAGTTTTCAGTCTTAGCTTAAGTTGTGCTTCAGACCACCTCATGTGGCCTCTTCTTCCTCTCTTCCTCCATTCCCAGAGGTCTGGGCAAATTGTGATGGTACATGCAGTTTTCCTTCTTCCTATGGACCTTCTCATCTGCTCCCTTTAGCTCATCCACATTCATTATTTTCAATTGTGAGCATTTGGAAACAAATCCAACCATGGACCTCTAGTTTACACATATGGCAGGATCTCCAGAGCACTTCTTCCAGTAACTCACAGTAACTACACTCTCCTATGAACCAGAGGGCGACTAAAATCACTCCCCCCCACACACACACGGAAAAAAGACAAGACCAAATACCAGTGCCTAGAATTATAACTATCCCACAACTCATTGCCTAGATCTCAGTGTAAAAACACTGTCAAATACAGTCCCGACAGTGTCTCTCCACTAAAGCCCAACACTCATACTACAATAGGCCCTGAGAAATGAAATATTGAAGAAATACAACACAGGTCTTTAAAACAGATGTGATGAATATACTTAAGGATCTTTAAGAGGATAGGAATAAATCAATTAATTAAATATATGAATATGCAAACAACAAGTGCAACGTTAGAAAGAAAGGTGATCAAGACATGAAAGTTTAAATAGAAACAGTAAGCAAAGCCCAAACCATGGGACAACAAAATGAAAATTTTAGAAATTTAAAGAGAAACTTCAGAGGAAAGCTTTACCAACAGAATATAAGGGATAGAAAAGGGAGTCTCACTCATTGTTGACAAGATAGAAAAATTGGATAACTCAGTCAAAAAAAAATCTAATAAAAGTGAAGCAAAATTATCCAGGAAATCATGGCCAGTATAAAAAAAAAAAAACCAAAGCTACAACTGTTGCTAACAGAGGAAGGAGAAGAAAATTAGAACAAATTCACAAAAATACTTTCAAAGAAATATTAGATGAAAATTTCCCTGACCTAAAGAAGAATATAATTATAAAGGTAAAAGAATATCCAGAACAACAAATAGACTGGACTATTAATAAATTACCTCTTAGCACATAATGATCAAAGCAATACATATACAGAACAAAGAAAAATACTGAAAGCTTCAAAAGAAAAGAAACAGTTAACACATAAAGTCAGACACATTAGTATAAAACCTGACTTTTCAATGAAGACTCTACAAAGCCAGTAGATTCAGGACATATGTCCTACAAACTCAAAAATACCATAAACACCAGGCCAGGAAACTATACCAGAGAAGACGTTTAATCTCAGTGTTTTAGTGAGAGTTTCTATGTCTGCAATGTAACAATATGAAAAAAAAAAAGTTGAGGAGGAAAGGATTTATTTTGTTTATACTTCCACACTAGTGTTCATCACCAAAGGAAGTCAGGAACAGAACTAAAAATGCAAGGCTTGAACCTTGAGGCAGGAGTTGAATCTGTGGCCAGTGGGCGAGTGCTGATTATTGGTTTGCTCCACAAGACTCTCTCAGCTTGTTTTCTTATACTGCCTAGGAACACCATGCCAGGGATAGCACCACCCACAATGGACTGGGCCCTCCCCCACTGATCACTGATTGAAAAATACCTTACAATTAGATCTTACGTAGACATTTTCACAATTGATGCTCCTTTCTCTCTGATGACTTTAGCTTGTGTCATGTTGACATAAAACCAGCTAGTACATTCAAAATATGGCGAAACACATTTCATGGTTTTCAAAACTATATATAAACAGTATCTATGTAAAATCTAGTTCTATAGAGTTGCTGGAAGGAAAACTACAACTTGAAGATATTAATCATACCCAAGAAAGTATCTTAGAGCAAATAGTCTTAGATAGGAAATTCCAAAGGTACAGACAAAGCCCACACATCAAAATAACAAAATAATGAGACCCGATAAGCAAGGATCATTTTTAACTCTTAACCTCTATGATCACAATTCTTTTAAAAAGACACAGACTAACGGGTTGGATTACAAAAACAGGATTCATCCTTCTGCAGCATCCAAGAAACATATCTTAACATCAAGAATATATATCACATCAAAATAAAAAAGTAAAAATATATATTCCAAGAAAATGACACCAGAAGCAAGTCAGTACAACCAATTTAGTATGTAACATGATGAACTTCAACCAAAAATAATCAGAAAAGAGTCTATATACTCATCAAAAGACAAAGAAACAAAAACATAAAAAAGCTACCAAGAGGACATTGCAGTGTTCAAGAGCTATGTGCCAAATACAAGGAAACACAATTCATAAAAGAAAAACTATTACAACAAAATTGGCACATTGACTCCTTTATTTTGTTTTTTGTTTGTTTGTTTGTGATAAGGTTTCTCTGTAGCTTTGGAGCCTGTCCTGGAACTAGCTCTTGTAGACCAGGCTGGTCTCGAACTCACAGAGATCCACCTGCCTCTGCCTCCCGAGTGCTGGGATTAAAGGCGTGTGGCACCACTGCCTGGACAACAGATCGACTCTTACACAATGACAGCAGGTGACTCCAATTCCCACTCTTACCAGCATGCAAGTCATCTAGAAAAAAAAAAGTTAATAGAGAAAGTCTGGAGCTAACTTATTTCATAAACCAAATGGACATAAAACATGTTGACAGGACAGTTTTCTCTATCATAAAAGAATACACATTTGTCTCCACTCCTCATGAGTGGTTGCTCTCCGGAAAAATGATGTAAGGCCAAAATACAACTCTACAACTCCCGGGACATTGAGAAGTAATCCTGGTACCCACCTAGAGCCTTGAAACCTACAGACTAGCGTTCATGGTACTGGAGATGACTATGTTTACTTTATACAGAAAAAACTCCAGCAGCTACATTGTCTTTGAGCTACAGTGATAACTTGCCTGAAAAAGTGCAATAGAAGCACAAAGCCTGGGGGAGTAACAAATGAATATCTTATATCTGATTAGATTTAAGGCCTTATCCATTATATGGAACCTGTCCTGATAAAGATTAGGTGTCTAAGACCTGAGACCTGAAGACCAGGGGCCTTAAAAAAAATAGCCATAAAACAATTCATAACAATATTCTCTTATACTCACTGAGTGTTGTCTTTCTCAGACATCATCAGAGACTCACCTTCCTGCAGTAGTTGGAAACAAATACAGAGGCTCACAGCAAGACAATGTGCAGAACAATAGAAATCTTAGAATATTCAGTCCTAAATAGGATATTTCCATCAAATCCTTCGCATCGAGGTTTACCGAACCTTGAAGAAGAGCACACAGGAAAACTGTAAGAGCCAGAGGGGATGGAGGACACACACACATACACAAAAAATAAAAACAAACAAACAAACAAGGCCCTCTGAACATTCAGGACTAATGAACATATGAACTTACAGAAAGTGTGGCATCATGCACAAAGCAGCCCAGATCTAGGCTAGATAGATTCCAGAATTTAGGACAAACCCTATTCCTAACCCAGAAGCTACCTCCAATTGATAACCACTAACAAATCACAATTTAGCTTTCCCCAATAGAGTTTTGCTGGTGATACAAACCACTCTTAAGGCCAGGCCCTATTCACAACAGCTGATGGATAACACAAAACAAATGCAACTTCAGAGGTTGTTTGACTCACAGTGATGAGTCAGAGCATCTTTAAACACTTACAGGTCCTTTGTGTATATATTATGAGTTTTGGTTTTCTATTTTTATGGGTTTCAAAATGAGTAAGAATTTTGGATACTTTTTAACATATTTACTAGCTATTCAAATTCCTTCTCTTGAGAACTTTTTTTTATTGAAAGAAAAAAAAAAGAAATTCCTGCCTCCTCCCAGCCTTCCATTTCCCTCCCCCTCCTCCCACTCTTCTCCTCCTCCCCCACTTCTCTCCCCCTGCCTCTCCAGTCTGAAGAGCAGTCAGGGTTCCTTGCCCTGTGGAAAGTACAAGGTCCTCCCCCCCTCCATCCAGGTCTAGGAAGGTGAACATCCATATTGGCTAGGCTCCCACAAAGTCAGAACATGAAGTAGGATCAAAACCCCGTGCCATTGCCTTTGGCTTCTCATCAGCCCTCATTGTCTGCCATGTTCAAAGAGTCCGGTTTTATCCCATGCTTTTTCAATCACAGTCCAGCTGGCCTTGGTGAGCTCCCAATAGATCAGCCCCACTGTCTCAGTGGGTGGGTGCACCCCTCGTGGTCCTGA
>NW_004949117.1:457133-471250 GCF_000317375.1 Microtus ochrogaster
ATCTAAATAGACCTGTTAGTCGCGAAGAATTAGAAACTCTTATTTAAAACCTCCCTACCCAAAAAAGCCCAGGACCAGATGGTTTCAATGCAAAATTCTACCAGAACTTCCAAGAAGACCTAATACCTATACTCCTTAATGTATTTCAGAATATAGAAACAGAAGAGTCATTACCAAATTCCTTTTATGATGCTACAGTTACTCTGATATCTTGAGAACTTCTTGATGCTAGCCATCTGACTCTAGTCAGAAAGAATCTTAAAGTAAGTTCAATTTGCATGTTCCTGCGGGCTGAGGAGTCTCCTCTATGGAAAGGACATTTCAACAGTTCACTGATTTGGAAAGAGCTAAATATCTCAAATGCCATCTGATTTTTGTCTGACCTAATTCCATAATATTTCATATGCATAAATTGGTGCTCCAAAAATAAATGAAATTTAGAGAAAATAGGGGGATACAGAGAGAGGAGGGAGAAAGAAAGGAGAGAGAAAGAGAGAAAGACAGAGACAGAGAAAGACAGAGAGAGAGAGAGACAGAGAGAGAGAAATGGAATTTTATCCATGTCTTGTCCAGTTGCTTTAATTGAACACTGAGTGAATCAAAGACTGAATTCAGAATTCATAATAAGTGAATTTTAAAACATTCTAGTAAGAATATGATTAAATTGTTATCTTTCCAGCTTTCACACAAGCATTCTCTCCAGTAGTTAAGTCAACAGAACAAGCGCTGATCTCTGCTGCTCGGAGAGCCAAAGAAACCTGTCGTCTGTGCTGTACACACTGACTTTTCATGCTGACAGACTGTGCTCACTTTACTATTCATGCTTCAATGTGATTATTTGCTGAAATGCACTTGAGAAGAATTAAGGTGAGAGCTAAAAGCCAAAGACTAAGCCTTCCAGGGCACCAACATAAAATCAGCACAATTCAGCCAAGAACAATGAAAGCTGACAGGGAACAACAAATTCATTTTGTATTCCGGGCAGAACAAATCCAACTAAGAGGATCCTAGAATTAGAAGTATGTTTTGCTTTCTCTCTGCGTTGTGTTGATCTAATTGACCAGCTCACTGTGGAGGGGGATGCATGACAATGAGCAGCCTAGTGAAGTTTAGTTTCCGCTAACTCAGCACATTATCACATTGCTACTTGTTCTAACTAAATTTTTCATGCTGAAATCTTCAACACTTGAATCATCTACCTATCCATTCCATTTTAGGTGTTGAATTGCTTTTTCCTCCCACTCACCAGTTTAGAGCCTTTCCCAGAGTATTACAACAACTTGTAATACTTATCCAAGCTCAATGCTGATGCTGTGGCCACATAAGATATTCAATGTCAAACAAGCTCGGCAATGAGGCAAGCTTGTATGCAGCTAATACTGCCATCTGTTTAATTAGAGAGCTAGTTTTGCTCTGGAGATTGATACTTTAATCACAGCAGAATGAGCATGGAATCATGTGAACTTCGTGCTGAATTCTAGAGGTAAGTAGAGTAGCATATATTTTATTGACCTCACATGTTACCCCCTACATCCTGGCAGTTGAATGTGGGGATTATGGGCAGCTCCATTTTTCCCATACGTGTCTTGTAACTGAGTTGCAGGTACTCTTCAGCAAAGCATCATTCAAATAAACTGCCTTTCTTCCTTTATAATAATGCTCTGAGAGTGAGACCTAATTTCAGTATTAGCCTGAGAACAATAAAATTAAGATGGTAAATCTGGAATGGCAAAAAACAAATAAAGACTGAAATCAATAGTGAATAATACTTATGCTACATCTTTATTTCTTTTTAATTGTGTTAAGACTCAACTATTTACTAAAAAGATTGTGTTCATGAGGGTATCTGTAGGCAAATAAACATCAAACATTATAAAATGAGATGCGGCAAATTGAGGACAAGGCAGAAATACAGCAGGATCTCCTTGGTATACATTCAGTATGTTAAGAGACTTCTGAGAGTTGAATGCTGCAGTGGTTACTCTAGAACAGATTACTAAGAGTATGAATTTTTTTTTAATTCCCTAAAATTTCAATGGATACGTGATAGCCTGACTATCACCTTTTGGATTGGAACACATTTTAAAAATCTCCTACTATGAGTCTGAAGGCAAATGTGAGGATATAGAATGCTTACTTCCTATCCTTCACAAGCCCAACATTGATTTTTATGTTCTCACAAGTGATGAGGACATTTTATTTGTGATAACTAGAAGTGAAAGAACTGCAATTCAAATGAAGTAAGTTGTGAAGGCGCATTGAAGAAAAATGGTAAGTTTAGACCATTCATGTGGGTCATTAACTTTATAATCTACATTTATTTTTTAGTCTTTTGTGTGGAGGAGGGACATAGGTCCACAGCATGCTTATAAACATTAGGTGACAAGTTGCCAGGAGTTGGCTCTCTCATTTAAGTAGGTGAGTCCTGAATGAGCACAGGCCATCAATTTTTTGAAGCACCCTAATCTAGAGATATCTTGCTGGGCTTCATATATGATCTTAAATCAAATTCTGTAGTGTTTTAATATATTTCTTCAAGGAAACCAACAAGGAGAATTTTTATTTTTTGGTACTTTATAGAGAGCAAAACTGTTTTAATTTTTTACTTCTTCACAGTGAATCAATATGCACTTCAAACTTTATTTCCTATGCCATTCATCTGAAGTTTCTCTGTGGTCCTGTGGAGCAATTAGATGCGTATTTCTCTTTAATCTCTGAGATGTGAAATTATCAAAACAAAACTGTCTTTAAAATAATCTACAAGTTCTAGGGTGGCACAGCCCCCAAAATTTAGTATCTTCCATTATTATCATTTCACAGGAGATAATAAATATTCCTATGTCAAATGGAATGATCTTACTATATCCATTGAATGACTTGATTATTCATTCTGGAACTGTTGCCTTTTCATTTCACTTTAAAAGGGAAAACTGGGATGATTTAGGAGAGGTGTTGGGTGAACTTAAGTATAATGAAAACATGCTATTCATTAACAAAACTCTCAAAGAATTAATAAAATCATAATTTAAAAAGCAAAACAACTGATATTAGCCCTTTTTGTTATTTCACCATATTCAGCTCTCTTATAACTTAAAGTTTTAATCAATGTGCTGAATATATGAACAATTTTAGTTTTCAAATAAAATTTATTTAGTAGAAGCAATGCCATGTCTGGAATCCAGGTGCCATGGTCTTCTGTCATTTTTCCAAGAACCCTCTGGCTTTTATCTGTTTCTGTAGTTTCTTGTTATCTGGAGAGAAATATTTTTTTAACCTCTAAGAGAGGCTTTAAGAAATGTTGCTATTGTCAAACGTACATTTACAAAGTGTTCAAAATGCCACCATACAGAGTATATTGCTATAATAAAACTGCTAAACAGAGACCTAGTGCAATTTTAAAAGGTAACTGCACAACTCAAATCAACAAATCCTAAAATCCTGTCAGAAAAATGTATGGACTGAGGGAATGATTCTCATTATTTCTCCCTGACAGCTGTTGAGAGAGAATTCTGATGTTTCATCTGGTCTGTGTGTTTCAATGACAAGGTAAGTTCAAAGACATCATGCAATTAATGTATGTGTGGAAAGTTGACCATAGTCTAAGCTATAGAGCTTATCAAAGGAATGTCAGGTTTAATAAAAATTCTCACTAATCTTGTACTATAAGAAGTTATCAAACTCAAAATCAAGGAAAAATTGCAAAGCTAATCAAAGAACATATACAGTATATGCAATTTGTTCTGACAGCAAATACTTTGAGGCTACTTTCAAAGAAGGATTCAAAGAACAGATTCTAAATAGTACAATTTGTGGTAAATGTCAAGGAACATTACTCTGATAAATGTCAGTGTAATAATTGCACGGAAATTGTTCTGAATACTACACAGTATATAATCAGTTTTGATAGAAGGATCAAAGGTGTAAATTTCATGACCACTCAGTGAAGGCGTTTATCAGAAACTTTCATTGGAAAGTGTAGAAAAAGAGAGGATAACTATTTGTGAAAGCATTTTGCTTAGCAATAATATAGATTTCACTGATTTTTAAAATAGTATTATCCATGTAACACTCTTTAGAGAAGACAATTATAGCTCTGTTAATAAATGATGTAAAATGGTACCAATTATAACTGCATTAGAAATTATTCAAAATATACATAGAATGTTTCCTGAAGTTTATACCAGACTCTCATAATTAAACACAGTGAACTTTTATCAATTAAGATAAAAAGAGTGAAGGTTCATGTTGGGAGGAGTGCTGCTTGTTGGTTTCTGGTTTCTCAGACCAGAAATTGTCACACAGAAACTGTACTATATAAATCACTGTTTGATCCATTAGCTCTAACTTCTTATTGGCTAACTCTTACATATTAATTTAACCCATTTCTAGTAATCTGTGTATTGCCATTAGGCTGTGGCTTACCAGGTAATTCCCAGCGTTTGTCTCCACTGGGGCTACATGGTTTTTCTCTTTCTCCACCCATCTTTCTCCCAGCAATTCTGTTTACTTTTCCCTGCCTAACTCTGTTCCCTCTGCAGGTCCAAAGAAGTTTCTTTATTCATTAATGGTAATCACAGCACACAGAGGGGAATCCCACATCAGGCTTATTGTGCTGGCACACATCAGTGATTCCAGAGTTTGGTAGAGTTTTCTTGGAAGAGGATATGGGTTCTAGGACTGCTGGACCAACATAGTGAGATCATGTCTTAATGGTCAGCGAACTAACAAACAAGAGTTACTAAAGATTTTGGTGTTGGCTATTTTCTTCTGTGGAACTACTACTGAGCTAAGGAATATTGAGTAATACATGTATAGAATATGCTCAATAATATATTTTAGAAAATTCTATATATAAAATATTTAAAACATATGTAACACTTTTTATGGCCTTGAAAGGGCAAATATTATGCAATTAAATGTTATATATAACTTGTGTGTTATATATGTGTTCTATTTTTTGAAATAGTCACAAGTGCTGTCCTAAGTGTCACTGTGTATCTCAAGGAGGAGAGGACACTATTCTCGAGACAGAACTTCTTTCATTTGAGTTTAGGATGTCTAATTCGAAAGAGTCATGGCCGCCTGACGCCCTGGCTGGTGTTTCAAGACACGCTCTCTTGCTGTCTGTAAGTATTTCGGCATAAACAAGAGGAAAAAGTGAGAGGGGGCCAAGGTGATTTTGGAGCAGTGTAATTGATTTGTCAATTCCCGAGTCCTCCAGAACCCAAGGTCAGTCTAAGTCTGAGGCAGAAAACCCAAATCAATTTTGCAGTGACTGAATGCCTAGAACAGCAGAGGCATATTCAAACCCATCTGAGAGAATCTATTACCTCAGAGTAAGTCTATGAATCAAGCAGGACTTATATCTGTCCTTTACTAGAACACAGAAACAGGTTAGCAGCCCCCAAATGATGAAATGAAGTATAAGACATTAAACATGAAGACTCCCATTACTAGCCATTTGAAACTAGAAGCAGAAAAAAAGACACTGATTTTACAGTACACAGAACCTTGCAATATTGCTTTTTGCGGCTCTATTTTACTGGAAATATAAAAACATAGCCATGCAAATTATTTCTAGAATATATTTTCATAACTTTACTTTATGACAGATTATTTACAAATTTATTTTATCCCATAATAACAGCTATGGGTAAAAGGTATGTCACTTTTTGTTTGCAGTAACTTTTGGGTGGTTCATCTTGCAATTGCCTTGATGCAGTAATAACTTGAAACTTCCAAGCAATGTCTATTTATTCAAGGACAAATTCACAGAAATGCTATCACTGGGGAAAAAGGGCTCCTGCATCTTTTTTTATTTTAATAAAATAGGCAAAGCAGAATGTAATTTGAAGTGAGATTAAGAAGTATGAGATTTATTATCATGTTATCTGATGTGCAAAATGCTGTACACATTTTGTAGGTGATTTTTATATTTAAAAAGCCTTTCATTTCTCTGAGGCCACTATTTAAATGGCTGACAGGGAATCATTTGTTTTGTTCAGTGAATTCCTGATTGTTGTACAAGGAACAGTTCTTTCACCTTTCATTCAGCAATCCATCTTCCTGTGGTGATTTATTTTAGCATTTCTAGACATGCTTTATTACCTACAGACTTGGCATCGACTTTTTACCTTCTTTTTTCTTCTGGGAATCGACCGAGTCCTAAGTAGCTATACATATATTATGCTAAGTTACAAACATACATTTTATCTTATTACAAATAATTGTTTTCCTTATTTGCATATTTACATATTTTAAGATATACATATACACTGTTGTATAAAATTGAGAAGAATGCTGAAATGGGGCCACCTGCAGAGCACTTGTGATATTAGATTAATAACATGCAGTAATGTTATATGTTGTTAGCAAAGATAGTGGTGAAACAGTATTACCGGGAGATAAAAATATTTATTATTTTTTAATGTTTTGTCTTCATTTGATTAGTAAGGAAAGGGTCTAAGTGGGAAGTAGAATTTATAACAGAGAGAACAGAAAACTGATCCAAATATGTTTTTATTTTCTATTGTTCTTATAATTTAGTTTAAATTGCAAATGAGACTCTTTACAAAATTCTAGAGTTCATATGATTAAAATAGCCAAAAGCACGGCATTTGAAATGGACCTTTATTTCAGCAAATTCTACATATGTCTTCTCTCAATATATAACAATTTTGATAATTTATAACATGTTATTTCTCCCCCAAATTATATAATATTTAGGAATACATTTCTTAATTAGTGCTTACTATTCTCCCAAAGGACCCAATCTCTTTTTCTCTAACACATATCTGGTTATTCCTAGGATCCGAAAATTTTTTCTGTTTTTTAGTACATGTAAGCTATGTCAATGCCTAATTTGAATAAAATATTAAAGTTAAGATTCACTATAATATGTATTATTTAAAAAATTATCAAGAAAAAACAAGGATACAAAGTCTATCAACACTCCAGCCTTTTTTATTGTATAACCAAAGAAAAGGAGATTGGGTGTAGTGCAAAAGTGTTGTTTTCTTTTGTTTAGTTTAGAAGGATGTGCACAGATGAGAGAGTTGTGAAGATATTTAAAGATCAAAAGACAGAATCAAAGGAGGGAGATGTGGAAGATATAAAAGAAACTGGAACTGCACTAGAGGCAGAAAAAAAAAGCCCTCAGGGAGAATCAGTTGTAAGTTTGGGATAGGAAAAGCAGGAATGATTGAGGACAATGGAACATGGCTTTTGGACACCTCTTTTCCTAAATTCTCTTCAAATTACAAAATGGGAATTTTTCAAGTGATGATTTACTTACTATATAAAGGTTATCAAGTTTCAATGTAACGTATTATGTAAAAATTCAAATCATATTTAGCTCTCCCTCAGTATACAACAATCCTGGTAAGTAAACACTGGTTTCATATTCTACCTTAGAGATGTTAATGAACAAATACTTTCTAGTAGAAAGACATCCATGCCATGCAGTTTAGAGACAGTCTCTGAAAGTCAATAGACCATCACATCACCTCACAAATATTGTTATCCTCATTATGTATGAGCTATTAAAACACTTTTATAAGTTTTTGAAGTTTTTTACCTAAGTTCTACTAATTGTTGAAGTGGGTTTTAGAACCTATTAAATAGTAGTAAATTATTGCCTTGGATCCATGATACTCTCCTTGTTCCGTTTTTATTGTAGAATTTTCTCTAATAGTTACAAAATAAAAAAAAAATCCAGTTTGGGTATTCATTAACAAAAGGTGACAATTACTCAGACACAGTCTGCTGAGTATTTCCTTTATTCACTGTCTACAAATGCTGATAGAATTAATAATATACTATTATCAAATATATATATTTGGCAATATTTAACAATTTCTTTCATGGAAAGAAATAAACACATACTTTTGTTATTTCAAAATTATATAACGTTATCTTCTTATAGAGATAATTTCCTGGAAAACCATTTTAATTTCTCCAAATTTTAAATAATAATTATTATATACTATGAAATTTCATGCTTTACTTCTTGAAAAAGAAAATTAAAAAAGTAATCTCATGCTTCTATTCCTTACGTATCTTTCAAATATTTACTACATTCAATAAATACTTCAAGATGCATGGAGGGAATCACACACACCAATAAAAAAAGGATTAGTGTTTTTTAAATTCTACTGATGATGTCAGGAAGAGAAAGTTCACCATTTTAAAAGGACATTTATAATGTTAACTTATTCAAATATCCAAGAATTTTTTTATTCATAACTGAGACAATAGCCATTTTTGGATTTGTAGACATGATCCTGAGAAAAGATATTAAAATAATTTGCTTCATTACCAGAATGTCCAGTAGGTCCTGATAAAGAAAGAGTGAGGAGTACCTACCCATATATGAACACACATACTGCAATATACATATGTAAAAAATAGCAAAACACAGGTTTTCAGTTTCTATTCTGGAATGTACAGGAACTGGAAGAACAAACAAAAAATTCACAAGTACTATAATAGCTATCATAGAGTTTTCAAAGGCCAGCTTGTGAAGAAAAGTGTAGGTACTCACAGGACAAATAGCAAGAGTATGGAAGGTGGGAAATGGCTTCAGTTAATAGTGCCTACACATTGTGACGGCGAATTTTGATTGTGTATTTTGTGGGTTAAGAAGCACCACAAACCAAGTGACAGTGTCTCTTCTCACCAAAATATGGCTAGGTATCATCCTAGATGTTGGGACATCTAACACAAAATAAAAGGTGAAAGCAGTATTAGCACAGGCTTCTCTCTAATAACTCCTGGAACTTTAAAAAAGTAAACCTATCCTTTAGTTGTCTTTATGAAATATTTTGCCTCATAAACATTAAATACATGTAAGCCTGAGGATTTGAATTTAGATATCCATCATGCACAAAAATGTTGTGTTATTTCCAGTGGCAGGCATCCATAATTCTGGTCCCAGAAGATGGAAAAAGGTGATTTCCTTGGGCTTGATCAGGGCAGTTCAGAAAATACTTGAGTTTGGGGTTAATTGAAAGATCCCACCTCAAAACTAGAATATAAAGAGATTGAGAAAAACACCAGATGTTCACTTCTATGTTTATCCTTCCACCGGCATACACAGAATTGCACTCATATGGATACTTATACAGACAGGAACACATACAGACGTGCATGCACACACACGCACACACATTCAAACACACAGAGGACAGCAGACAGAGATAAAGACAGATAGAGACACACAGAAAGAGGAGAAAGAGAGAGAGAGAGAGAGAGAGAGAGAGAGAGAGAGAGAGAGAGAGAGATTGAGGTAAGACCAACTAAAAATAGAGAGAATATATAAAATTTAAAGAAATAGTTACCTTGAAAAACATCAAAAGAAATCACTTTTCTTTATCAGGGCTTTCCTTCAAGGGGAATTATTTCCTTATACACTAAACAATACAGTTTTTACAAAAATATAATCAATTTGAAGAAGTACATATATTATACCTTAAGTCAATTATCCTTTAACTTAGGCAAAGAAAAACAGCTAATTCTGGCTCACTGAAAGACAAAAACTTTAATCATAAGACTACACAGTTGTTCTTGACTGCCCACAAATAGATAGAGTCCTAGAGAAATGCAGACTCTTATCCTGTTCACACCCATAAAGAAAATCTAAATAAAGGGCATACTATAGTGGGAGTGCACTAAAGAAAGTTGAGCACCTGATGCTGCAGTTACTGCAAACAGGAAACACACACTGAGTTCCAATTACTCAAATTACAGCTCTTTTTGAAGTCCCCTTTTTTCATTGTATTCAAAACAAAATAATTTTCAACAACAATAAAAATTTTGAGTCATGCTAAAGATAAAATATTGTGAAAAATATTCACTCACACTGGATGTCCCAGTGGTGGAAATTTTGCATATCTAGAAATTTAAGATAACCATGATGAACACACTAAAGAGTATGAAAAAGTAGAAAGCATGCCAGAAGACATTGCCAACATAACAAAGGAAGGAAAGTATAAACGGAGTGCAAGTAAACAAACTGTGTCAGTAGAAACTTTCCAGACTGAAATATGAAAGAAAATAAAAGTGAGCGATTTGAGGACAGACTGTCTAAGAATGATGGGGCAATTATAAAAGGTCTAAAGTCATAAAATCAACACACAGAAGGAGAAGAGAGGAAAAAGCAAGGAAAGATATCTAAGCAATAATGTTTGAGAAATGTTTAGAACTAATATCAAACCCTAAATCACAAATTACATGAGCTCAGAAAACACTGTGAAGACTGAAAAGGATCCATGTCTGTGTGTGTATATATATATATATATCATTTTCAACCAGCAGAAAAGAAAAGAAAGAACATTGAAAGACATCAGGAAAACAAATGCACACCATAACAACAGAAGAAAAGGGACAAGAATTACATTGAACCTTCAATGAATAGCCACATTGTCTAGAGGAGAAAGAAGTGGCATATTTAAACGGAAATACTGGAAACAAAATACAGGAGAGTAAGAATGTCTTGCTTTAATTGAAGATATTTGTAATTCTAATCTGTGAACAAAATCCATTAATTAGAAGTATGAACAATCTGTGACAGGCTTTGTTTTGTTATTGTTGCTTTTGTGGTAGTGGAGATGGCAGTGGAGGTGTTGGTGCTGCTGCTGGTGTGCGTGTGTGTGTACATGTGTGTGAAAATCTAGGACACTATGAAAAGAACAAAACTAAGAAGATAGGAATATTGGAGGGAAAAAAACCCAGGTCAAAGGCTTAGAAAATATTTTCAACAAAATTATAAAAGAAAATGCCCTAACCTAAAGAAAGAGATACCTATCAAAGCACAAGGGTTATGCAGAACAGCAAATAGATTGGCCCAGAAAAGTTAATTCTCCTCCACTTAATAATAATTAAAACAAAAAAAGGATATTAAGGACTGCAGAGGAAAAAGACCAATTAGCATATAAAGGCAGACTTACTAGAATAAAAACCTGACTTCTCCATGTGGGCTCTCAAAGCCAGAGGGGCCTGTTTAGATGTGCTGTAGACTGTAAGCAGTCACAGCTGTCAGCCCAGACTTCTATACCCAGCATAACTAAGAATTTACCCACACCAAAGAAAACAAAAGGAATAAATAATTACATACCAGAGAAACACATACGCAGAAACACACACTCATGCACACACACACACACATGCGCACCAGCAGCAGCACCAACACCACCACTACCATCTCCACTACCACAAAAGCAACAATAACAAAATAACAGAATCAAGTACTGCTCATTAAGATCTCTCAACATCTATGGTCTCAATTTTCCAATAAAAAAACAGACTAACACAATATATTCTAAGCAGAATCCATTCTGTTTCTGCCTCCAGGAAACATACCTTAGCATCATGGATAGGCCTCGTGTCTTCTCTATTGATAGATAAAAAGAAAGCAAATATAAATGAATGTGTTTAAACCAGTTATTTTTTTCTTTTTATTATTATTATTATTGTTGTTGTTGTTGTTGTTGTTGTTGTTATTACAAAATTTCACCTCCTCCCCTCCTATTTCACTCCCCCCTCACCCCACTCCACCTCCCCCTCCCTCTCCAGTCCAAAGAGCAGTCAGGGTTCTCTGCCCTGCGGGAAGTCCAAGGTCCTCCCCCCTCCATCCAGATCTAGGAAGTTGAGGATCCAAACAGACTAGGTTCCCACAAAGCCAATACATGGAGTAGAATCAAAACCCAGTGCCTTTGGAGGGCTGACTGAGAAGCCAAGGACAAAGGCACTGGGTTTTGATTCTACTTAAACCAGTTATTTTTTAAATATGTGTGTGTGTGTGCGCGCCCTCGTGACTTAAGACTTGTCACGTCTCTTCTGTAAGTGTTCTCTTCTGAATTTTTTTCCACAGGTATGAGCCTTTATTTTTAGGTTTTATTGTATATCCTTCCTTAATTACAAATGGGGTACTAAATATAACCATACACAATATCACTATGCTATAATGCTATGAGAAAAACACAAGTTATCTCAAAATTTAGCTTATATATCCATAATAAATGCTACCTGTTGTATGTGTTAGGTGGTATTTGACAAGTGTATGCTTGCATTTATTTTATAAGTGGCTTTATGCCATGTATATTAATCATAATATGAGTATATTCTAATATTAGATCCACAACATAGTTTTTAAGAAGAGAAAGAATCTTTCCTTATGGTTTACTTTAAAACCAATGGTAAGTTAAGCCCATGATATATTTTCTCCAAATTATTCTACTGCTTTTCATAGATTCACATAAGCCATTCAAAGATGATTGAAAGCCTATAAGGAATGTTTCAGTTATATATCCATTAAATACTTTCCATTTACTAACAAAAATATATTTCTAACACTGAATACAAGATTAAACTCACTGGCATTATCAGAAGTTAAAAAAATATAAATTTTATAACCTTTTTCTGATTTACATTTTTAAAGCACTATCATGAAACCTTCCTGAAATATATTTTTAATATTCTTAGTTCTGATATTTCTGCTCATTTCGTTCTTTGTTTATTTATTTCCTCTATTTAATTCCTCCCCAAATTCCCATATTTCCTTGTACAAGCATACAAAATTTTTTAACTTTATTTCTATAAGGTTTTTTTTTTGCAGTAAACAATGAATAAATAAAACTGGCCATAGTTGGCCAGTCTTCATGAGTGAGTAACTGTAAGACTTTAAGACAATCCTGAAGCCATTTTTGACAATTCTGAATCCTCTCAGCCTCTGAGCCATAGTGCTTCCCCTCCTTCCCTGGTAACCAAGGTCCTAACAGCTACACTCCACGTACTCAGTTCCTGAACAATTACCCATATATGTATGCTTTGGTTCGGTCCCCTGGGAAACGGGGTCAAAATGACCTCTTACCTCATCTGATCTGGCAACAGCTCTCCAGTCAATTATTGGTAATAGTCCTTTCAGATAAGCCAATCAGAATAGTGAAAGAACAACCTCCCTTGCTTCTGTGGCCCCTTTAAAAGTAGACTGTACCCGCTATTCAGGGTCCCTTGGCTTCTCAAATGCTGGGGGACCCTGTCATGACAGAATTAATAAAATCCTCATGCTTTTGCATCGGCTGTGGTGTATGAGATGGTCTCTGGGGGCGACTCCTTCTCAGTGTTTGGACGCTAGAGTCCAACATAACCTTACCTAGGTGCAGGGTGTTCAATCATAATTATCACCTGATAACTCTATATTTTTATTCAATCTGGGCTTAATAAAAAACTGCATTAGGTATTGATATATATATATATATATATATATATATATATATGAAAATTCTGCTTGACATTGTGTATGTGTGAGATTCCTTGCTGAACTTCAGTTTCTTTTGTGTATGGGGTGAATTTTGCATGTTTGTGTACCAACATATAGAAGCCAGAGATCATTATAAAGTTTCTTCTTCAAACTATTTCACATTTTTGGAAACAAGTTCTTACTGAACCTTATCCTACCTATACAAATTGACTGGCTAGCAGGCAAGCCTAAAATTGTAAAGATTTCGCATCGTTAATGTGTGCTATCTGCGTCCAGCATTTTGCATGAATGCTGGTATGCTAACTTATGTCCTGATCCTTGAGGCACGAACACTGCTGAAAGAGAATATCCTCAGTCCAGCAGTCGCTCTGGATGACATCGACATTCTCTGCTCTCTTTCCATCCTCTGTGTTTATTTTTTTGGATGGCATGATACCTGAAGTCACACTAGCTGTTTTCTAACCAGATGGTGTCTATCATAAAATGTCAATAGACGCATGGATGTGTAGAGAGGGCTTTTAGGCATTTTTGAGATAGTACATCAACCTTGGCTTCTAATAAAATGTGAACAGTATTACCTAAGCCAATGCAAATCACAAGAACTTTGTCAACATGCCATATTGGCACAGTCACTTGCCAGATCAAATCTGTGAGGCAGATTTATTTATTTATATGCTACTGAAAAAAGCCTGGAAAGAAAAGGAAATGTATTAATGAATAATGATGTAAAAGATTTAAAGCAAGGACAAGAATGAGAGAGCAAAAGAGACAGAGCAAGAGTTAGAGAGAGGGCTAAAGAGAGAGAGAGAGAGCAAGAGTTAGAGAGAGGGCTAAAGAGAGAGAGAGAGAGCAAGAGTTA
>NW_004949117.1:471626-478732 GCF_000317375.1 Microtus ochrogaster
GAGAGACAGAGAGAGACAGAGAGAGACAGAGAAACAGAGAGAGAGACAGAGAGAGACAGAGCAAGAGTTAGAGAGAGGGCTAAAGAGAGAGAGAGACAGAGCAAGAGTTAGAGAGAGGGCTAAAGAGAGAGAGAGACACACACACACACAGAAAGAGAGTCAAGATGAATGATTGCCTACTGCTGGCAGATTATTTTCCAGGAAAGTGTTGCTTACTGGTACCTGAAAAGCACAAATAGAAACACATAATATACTCGCATTAGTGCTGATCATAGATTGTTACTGAATTCCTCTCCTGTGTGATTTCTCCTGGACCAAGTTCATCTTTGTCTTATAAAGAGGATGCTTTGGGTGTTTGGGAACTTACCTGTGTGATATTATTTCCTCATTGTAATTGGTATTTCCAGATAATGGTACAAATGTTCTGCATAGCTAATGTGATAGAAATATTCACAGTTCTAATTATTTCCTCTACTTTGCTTATAAATGAAATGTATTTGGTATCTTTGGTTGTTAAAATAAACAATGTCATGGGGATCCTGTGATTCTTAGAACTAAGAAAGTGCTTAGAATGTACTGCTCATAATGTTATTTTTATTCTGTGATGATGACAAATAAGCTAATTTCACTATATTTACCTTATCTATGAGTAATTAATCACCAAATCTTACAGACTCGATAACATGCAAAATTAAGGCATCTGGAAGTTCTTTTTGTGTGTTTGTGTGGTTTTTCAAGATGGGCTTTCTCTATGTAACAACAGCCTTGGTTGTTCTGGAACTCATTATAAACCAGCTGATCTTGAACTCACAGAGATCCACCTGCCTCTCCATCCCAAGTACTGGGCTTAAAGGCATTATGCCTGCCTAAAAGTGCTTATTAATGAACCAGTGTATGTTAGGAGAGTTTTCTGTCCCACCTGGCCCCGCAGCCATTCAGTCCCAAAGAAACACACAGAGGTCTGCATTAATTATAAACTGCTTGGCCTATTAGCGCAAGCTTCTTATTAACTCTTATAACTTACATTAATCCATAATGCTTATCTGTGTCAGTCATGTGGCTTGGTAACTTTTATCATTGAAGTATTCTCATTTTGCTTCCTCTGAGTCTGGGTGATGACTGTGGACCAAGTCTTTCCTCTTCCCAGAATTCTCCCGTTCTGGTCTCCCTGCCTATACTTCCTGCCTGGTCACCCCACCTATACTTCCTGCGTGGCTACTGGCCACTCAGCATTTTATTAAATGACTGACTTTACAGGATAGAAGACCATTGTCCCACAGCAGGTGCATTGCCATATGACCTTAATATTTTGCTCAGAAGTTTTAGATTACTCTACTTCTTGATTGCCATCTTTAATTTTACCTTCAGGATTTTCCATATAAATGTCACTCTTCTGGTATTTCATCTCCATGTTTAGGATACACTAAGATTTCACTGTACTTCAGGTCTCTGTTTATCCCTAAGTCTTTTCTTTCCATCACCTCTAAATAAAATGTCCTTTATTTGTCTTCTCTATTCCTTAATTTCCAAAAATGTCTTATTATTTGATTTAGTATTGATCTCTGCGAGATCAGTACTAAAGTAATTTTCTTTACCATTGTATTTTTCAGTAGAATATAAAAATAAGTATATAAAAATATAAAAATGTTATTTTACTTAAATTTTTAAGAAAACTTTTTTATGTTTGATCATTAGAGAAATATTTCTTGCACACAAGGTACTGTTTATTTTTTTTCCATCTTGTAGCTTTTTTGTTTAGATTAGTATTTGCACATGTATAATAGATTGACACCAATTTATTAGCTTAGTGCCTAATAAGTTGTGGTGAATTAACCATACTAAGTATGTTTGAACAAACCTCATGTCAAACCACCAGTCAATTAAGCAATTTTAAAATGCATATTTAAAATAAGCAGAAAGGAACAACTCTACATGGCTGGATATCACTCTCAAAGACATAGATTATCAGATGAAAACTTCAGTACAATGCTTGAGATGTCTCCTTATAATTTATTTTTCAGGTAGACTCCAGAGGTTTCTAAATCAAATCAGACTATTGTTATTTCAACAACCGAAGATACGATCTCCCATCATATCTTCCACACATAGTCCTGATACTGTAGGTGTTCTTACGGCTCGGCTTTGCCATCATTATGCATGCTCCGTATGGAACATAGCCAGAGTAAACTCTTTTTTTCAGTATGTCACCTGATTCATAATGTTCTATTACAGCACTGGGAAAGTGACTAATAAATATAACATCCATAGGTACATGGTAGGACCCTACTTCTGTAGAAACCACAGCTTTTAGCTGCAGTACATAGGAAAATCAATCAAAATTTGCTCAAGAAACTCCCTTCATGGTGGTTTCCAGAAAGTGATGTTCAGGCCTCCTCTAGGAGAGAGAAGACATCAGTGGTCTTAGTCAGGCTAAACCCTACAAACTGCAACACCAAACTGCCAGGCAAAATTTGTTTATTGGAACAATGGTTACACAACAGTGTTTGAATGAGATCAGCTTGGAGGCCTGCTGTACAAAAGACAAGTTCATGACTGGAGCTCTAATCCTGGTTGAATGAGCACAGAGGAGGAGGTCACAGGACCTCTGGGAGAATCTGCTGGTATTATTTTTCTACATGATTATGCAGTCAACTTTCCTTCTAAATATTTATTCTAATAATAAATATTATTCTATAACAATAGACCTGGGATGCACTCAAAGTTGGTCAGAGAAGCTTTCTTTTGCAGTGTACAACATTCAATGAACTGATGCTTAATTGTTCAGAATTATACAGATGAGAAACTGAATGGTCAGTCCCAAATTTATTGTTTTTGTACTTATTCCTCAACCACCAAAGCACAGAAGAGTCTATAAAAGAGCATCCAGAAACAATATAAGAGCTAAAGGTTACGGGGAAGCTCTAGGATATATTGTCTGTTGGACATAACATGGCTATTGTAACCACAAACTCACACCACCAGTGTTACCCACACAAGATATACACATGATCACACCAGCTAAAATTCAACTATAAATGGAGATCATTTATAGGCACACTGAGGACATATAGGTGAGTTTGAGTCAGGAAATGGAGAGTAAATATGATATATATCTATGTGCAATATTCAAAAGAATAAATATATATTGTATGATATATATTACATATATAATATATATATATATAATAAAAAGTCAAATGAAATTAGTTACTTTAAGGCCACCCAGAACTGTTTATACATCATCTAAAAAATAGCATCGAGGACAGAGATTCCTTATAAAAATTAGAAATTTTGGTCTTCAGTTTCTCTACTGAAATATGAGAGACATTTTAAGAATGTGCATTAAGTGGAATTCTTAGAACAACTCCCCAAAGTCTGTTGTGTCTTTCTTTCCCTAAGCGGAGTGATATCTACAAAGATAAATGAAGTGCGGAGCAGCACTTTAGTGAGTCCTCAAATAAGCCACGTCAGAGAAAAACATATAGGCAGCCTCCTGAATATTAACCTTCATCAGGTGATGAAAGGAGACAGAGACAGAGACCCAATTTGGAGCACCGGACAGAAATCTCAAGGTCCAAATCAGGAGCAGAAGGAGAGAGAGTACGAGCATGGAACTCAGGACCACGAGGGGTGCACCCACACACTGAGACAATGGGGATGTTCTATCGGGAACTCACCAAGGCCAGCTGGCCTGGGTCTGAAAAAACCTGGGATAAAACCGGACTCGCTGAACATAGCGGACAATGAGGACTACTGAGAACTCAAGAACAATGGCAGTGGGTTTTTGATCCTACTGCACGTACTGGCTTTGTGGGAGCCTAGGCAGTTTGGATGCTCAACTTACTAAACCTGGATGGAGGTGGGCGGTCCTTAGACTTCCCACAGGGCAGGGAACCCTGATAGCTCTATGGGCTGACAAGGGAGGGGAACTTGATTGGGGGAGGGGGAGGGAAATGGGAAGAGGTGGCAGGGAAGAGACAGAAATCTTTAATAAACAAATAAACGGAAAAAAATAATAAAAAAAATAAGCCACGTCAGAATCTGAATAAAAGCTTCTAACTCTCAGGACTATATGACTTCAAATTCAGATGTTGCTCGTAGACACTACTGAGAAAATGTGTTCTTAGAAGGGGTTTAAATAGTAAGTTTCAGTTTAAACTTGAGGGAAATATTTACCACATTGCTTTGAGTCATTTCGTATGATGGCATGGTAGTTTGAATGCAATTGGCCTTCATAATCCATACGGAATGGCACAACTAGGAGATGAGGCTTTATTGGAGTGGGTATGGCCTTGTTGGAATTGGTAAGTCACTGTGGGGACAGTATTTAAGGTTTCCTATGTGTGTCGATCGACTTCCTGTGTCTCTCATATCAAGATGTAGCCAACAGCTTGCCATGCTCCTCACCATGATGATAAAGAACCAAGCCTCTGAAACTATAAAAATGCCACCCCAATTAATCACTTTCTTTATAAGAGTTGCCATGGCATCTCTTCACACCAATAGAAACTTTAACTGAGACAGATGGTATATAGTGGATTTTCTGAATATAATTTATTTTTCTTATTCAAATAGAAGGCAGAAGTTTGTTACACTATATGATAAATACCACTATCCTTTGGCAAAGAGTAATTAATATTTTCTACAAAACACTAACTGGAACAATAATCCCACCATTAACTATATCAAAGTGTGATAGACAATATCTTCAATAAATACTAGCATACTAGCTACCTGAAAGGATAAATGCATGAGAAATGATTTATTTTTTCTTGAAAGTATTAAATTCTAGGTTTCCTAGTGTCACTAAGTATTAATAGTTATCATTCCAAATTTGTCACAAAATGAATTATGATGAGAAGTGAATATTAATCTTTATAAAAGAAAAGAAAACTCATTCCCGTTAGCAGTAATATACTAAACTCAGCAAATTGATTACTAAAAAGTTTGATATTGTAAATGTCTTCATAGTCATGATTAAGCCATATTTTTTCTCTATGGTCAAATGATTTTTAAGAAAAAAACAGTTAAAGTAGAATACATAATTCTTTTGAAATTCTTAAAAATGTCAGCATATTAACTTGCATAGGTATTGTGAAAATTCTCTTACTACCTGGTGGTACATTTGTCTATGCATAAATGATAGGATAGAACTGAGTTTGATCACATAACTTAGGGGCTTAGGCCTTATTACTGTTTATAAGAGAAAAGATTTATGAGCAAAAGCAAACGTAAAATAAAAATAGGTCAGATTTACATAGAAATTTTATCATGTAAAATTCCTTCAGGACACCTTACTCTTCATAACTCCTTACTCTACAATATCCCCCTTTTAGACATCAAAACTGTGGTTTAAAAAACCAAGTAATTTTTCAAACACATTGGAAATTAGCCAGTTTTTGGTAGTGGTCCCTTTTATTTCTCAGTTTTATCTTAATTGCTTGGAAATGACTATATACATGGAAATATTAGGTATGTGAGCACACTGTCTTATTGAGAAATAATTCATCTGTATGCTATATTTCTTCAGTTTTCAATGTAATGCAAATAAGCAATTTGATGGATACATGGGAAACAATAACAGAAAAGCTGGAGAGTCGCAAACTGTAAAAAAAATGGCCTTGAATAAGCTTCAACTAGCTTTTCAGTATTGGGTGGATTACCTTAACAATTTTTACTGATCATGGAATTAAACTTTGTCATTACGCTTTACTTCCAAATAAAATAAGGAGAAAAATGTTTTATCTTTAGCAATAAAATACACATAATGTTCTTAGACAAGAATCCAAACACAAATATTTGTTTGCTTTATAGATTATATTGAAGCAGACAATGAGCCATAATGTAATTTATATTTTTGAAATTGAATGCTACGTTGGACCATGTACAGATGTAATCTTATTTGTTCAAGATAACAGTCATAACCATTGAAATAACTCAATTTGAGAAAATAATTTTCACTCACTGAAAATGATATAATTTCCCAGAGAGTCCTGAAGATAGTTACTCAACAAAACCGCCTGTGGAGTTATTGCTCAAGATGTTTTTGTCATCCTTCATTTAACTCTCCTTATGCAAATTCTAGAGAGAGTTTTAAAAAGCCTGACACAAAGGCATCACCAAGTCAAGTTGCCAAGAAAATTAATACCACACTAGCCTAAGTTGTGATCAACACTAAGATGTCTTTAAGAAAGCAATTGGCTGGCACTCTCGCAGGAGCAGATCAGGGCTCCAAGGAGAGCTGTAATCCAGCTGGATGGGAATCATCGCAGAGCTGTGTATCAGCAGAGGTGATTTTTGTGTCATGAAGCATCTAAAACATTAAAGCCATACATTGCTTCCTGGAGATTTACAACTTTACTTAAGTATCAAAACCATTGATTATATCTCCATATCTTACAAACATATTCTTTAGATGATGTTGGGAAAAGATGTGCACATTGCTAATGATTATCGTGGTACACCTAAAGCATAATTATCTGTGGAATTTTTTCAGTTAAAATAATGATGACCTTTAAAATGCATTCAAATCCTAGAGATAAAAAGTTCTTATAGAATTTGAAGCATGCCTCTCTTCCCTGTCTTCCCTGGGGGTCCAGGAATCCACAGAAATAAATTACAGCGAGTTCAAAGTAAATTGCTGTAACTTAGTCTATACAAATACACAAACAAGGCCCGTCAAAGTCATTCTCAAATTAGGAATCATATGATGAAAAACATTTCTTTTTATAACATTGCTTACACAAAAGTTCCTGGGTGTCGCATCTGAGATAATTAGTCATTATAATAAGTTTTATGTCTAATGAAATCTTTGCTTGCCAATTATGTGTGTGATCTACTGTTTTCAAATTTCTAAAGCAAAAAATCTGTAGCGTTACTTGTACATTGGTCAGCTAGCCACCTATATTTTTCCAAAGATCCTAGCTGTCAAAGTCATCCAGATACGATTTCTTCTCCAAGGAGCAATATCTAAGAATAAAAATAAGATTAAAAAATTACTTGTAGCCGGGTGATGGTGGCACACGCCTTTAATCCCAGCACTCAGGAGGCAGAGGCAGGCGGATCTCTGTGAGTTCGAGACCAGCCTGGTCTACAAGAGCTAGTTC
>NW_004949117.1:478832-486236 GCF_000317375.1 Microtus ochrogaster
GACCAGCCTGGTCTACAAGAGCTAGTTCCAGGACAGGCTCCAAAACCACAGAGAAACCCTGTCTCGAAAAACCAAAAAAAAAAAAAAAATTACTTGTTTTGAGAAATGGGACTTCTTCTATTTTATCAATACACATTTTTATATACGTATAATATATTCTACTATACAAATATATACAATTAATAGAGAATGAAAAAATTTTCACGAAGAAAGATTTGTCTCCAGAGTGACAGATGGTATCTTAAAAGCACACTTTGCACACAAGCAGCTAGGAAATCTTCTGAGGGAAATGCTGCTGTAATTAAACAGTGAAAATGGTATACACATTCTTTTCAAGATGACTGAGAATATTCCAAGTAATGAAAACACTCACTCTCAGAAAAAGGGAAGGGTTTCCCATCTCTCTGAGGCTCAAAGCTGCCAGCAGCTTTTGTCAAATTCCCATGGTCTAAGACATTATCCTTGTCATGGGATCAGCAGTGTAAACACCACTCATTTATGCAGGACTTCATTTTTTTTTTTTTGCACATTGGATACTCACACGGTAAGATAAAACTAATGACTACCGCCAACATATATAGCTTTTGCTGTGCCATTGATGGGTTCAAATGCCTTGCTTTGAAATCGCACAAAAAGTAAAAGAAGAAATATATGTATATTATGTTTTGACCTAAAAGAGACATAAGTATAGTGTTATATGTGTAACTATACTTATATTACTAAACATAGAAAGATATATATATACAATATACAAATATACTTGTACTTATACACTGAACAGAAAAACGTGCATAACTAAAGGAACTTTTAGAGTTACATTGGTCTAGCATGAGGAAACAAGGTGGTACCTTCAAGTTAGAGAGTTACAAATCTTTGGTACCACCAAGTTGGTTTTGTCTGCTTTGCATATCCATGATACCATTTTTGTTCAGAAAGTACAGGAGATGACAGGAGGGTCAGAATATTTACATACTCTTTAACACGAATTAAAGATCAGGTTGGACCAGTACCATACTTTTTCTACACTTCTATTAGTACGCTACTCCAAGAACTGTGGCTTCTCTGAACAGTGAAAGGAATTATATCCCCAACTAGCAATGAAAGCTTACACAGTGAATAGCAAAATAGCAGACTCAAAATTAATAGCATGGAAGTTATTATTCTCTTCATGCATTTATTGTGCTAAAAACTGCATTTCACCATGCTGATTTAAAAATGTTCAATTTTGAAAGAATATCGATACTATAATCTAGGGTGATAAGTAAATATAGAAAAATGAAGGCATTCATTTAAAGGCAAAAATCACTATAATTATATTTTCTGGAGGAAAAAATCCCTGATTAGCAATTTTCTTTACAATACTACTCCTTTACAATAGTGAGACAGGCTGGTTTTACATTAAACTAAAAATTTAAATGTCTAGTAATTAAGTAACAAAAAATAACCCTTTGTAACAAAAAATGGCTAGGGACATTTTCTTTTGTACAACATTTCCTCTGTTAAGTAGAAGAACATAGAATTATATTTAGTGTACATAACTGGTTAAACTTAACTTACACTATTAACTTACTTTCAAAAACTTTATTAAATAATGTGGGTTACCTGAAATCATCCCAACCTGCTATGCTCATACTCAGTGAATGATTTCTTTTGACTTGTTTTAAAAACTTCACTAGTTAATAATATTTTCTACCTAATTTAAGCATCTGTTTGTATATCATATTTAACCCTTCTCAGGAAAATTACAGCATTTCTTTCTTTTTTATCAACTTTTCTCCATATGGGAAAATAGTCATATAATAAATATTAATTAATTAGACTGAGGAATACATATATTCAAAATGATTTTGAGGGACCCATTATGGTCATCTAATATGAATGATCAGTCATAAAACCACATACACATAATCAGCAGAATAGACTCAGTAGCCTGTATTTGCACATTTGTGCAAGCACAGACAGACATAGACATCTAAATAAATTACTATCAATGAAAGAAAAAATAACGGGAAGGAGAGACGGGATGTAACTTTAATTTAATTATGAAAGTATGGAGATAAAATAGGAGCACCTGCATACTACTCCATACGTTATGGCCAGACACTGAAATTAAAGATTTTAATAACGTGGTTGAGTACACTATGGCAATTAGTCATCATGCTATAGAAAAAATGAAATAAAGATATGCAAAATGAGGAACAAAGGTATTCAGTAATGTATTTAATGTTGACATTTCTTAGTGTAAGCAATTCTATACTTTTTATTTTAATATGTAACAAATTGGAATATTTCATTTATTTGAGTAACAGAATGAAAAGTACTAAAATTTATTTGATTCATTATCTTTCTACTGTTTCACTAATCAAGACAGAATATATTATACTGGATAGTTTGTCAACAATAAAACTTGAATCTTTATAACCTAGAAGCTAAAAGAACAGAGATCAAATCACCAACATTTTTGGTGTCTTGTCAGGCTCTATTTCCCAGAAGACTCAGACATGCATGGATCAGTAATTTTACATGCATATACAAATGCAAATATATGTACATATATACATACAAACACATATATGTATATACATGCATGTGTACATAAATATGTATATATAATGAAGTTACTATATAGAAGAACTAACTATATTTTCAAATATATTTCATATCTATTCTTAATGACAAATTTAAGAAAATAGCCAAATGTCTATTGATTAACTAATAAATAAATAAATAGAATAAAATAAAAGATTAAAAAAAACTAGGGTAAGTTCTAAACAAAGAATTCTCAAAGAATAAGTTCTCTGGCTTCTGCAATATTTCCTCCCCTTCTTTGATTTGTGATCCCCTAGGGGAGGGACAAGATAGAGATCAGACAAGATAGAGATCACATGTTTAGATTATCTCAATGGGCAATGTCTGGTTTGGGTCTCTGTGCCTACTTCTAACCGCTGCCTGAGAAGTCTTCTCGGATAAGGCCCCATTCTATAAGTATAGGAGAATATCATCAGAAAAAATTTCATTGGTGTTTCCATTTATGTATGCATGTATGTATGTATGTATGTATGTATGTATGTATGTATGTATGTATTATGTATTTAGCCAGTCATGTTTGCTTTTACCCTGAGCTAGCTATCCAGTCTCTAGTTTCTGGCTATCCTGGCTGGGTAGGGCATGACTCCCTCCCAGTGGTATGAACCTCAGGTTAAACCAACTATTAGTTGGCCTCTCCAATAAGTTATGCACTACTGTTACCTCAGAACTTTGTGCAGATTGTAGGTCAAAGGTTTTGTACCTGGGTAGTGTTCAGGTTTCTCTCTCAGAAGCCGGCAGAGCCTTTTCAACCCAAGGAGACTAGAACTTGAGGGTGAAAGTTCCATCCAAGCACCAGCTTGATCTCTCTGTGTTAACTGAGTGGATATTGGCCTCAGCTGTAGTAAGTACCCTGCTATCAGCTTGCAGAGAGCAAGCTTCTGTCCTAGCATCAGGTCTGGTTGCTTAGAGGTCCACACGGCGACCAGTCAGTCAAAATCTCAACCAAATGTAACCCAGTCCCACCACTGGAAGCCTTGGCTGACTATAAAAGATTATCAATTCAGACTCAATGTCCACTATTACTAGGAGACCTTACTAAATTCACCCTCAGAGATTCCAAGAAGTTTCTACTACAGAAAAATTTCCCAGAGCACCAAAACAAAAACAAACCAAAGCAAAAGAAACATCTTTATCAACTTTATTTGCCAGAAAAATCAACCAATAAACCATCACCATCTTCATAGTAATGGATGTACCAACATGCTCACAACTCTCATTTTCTGCAAAGAGCCAATGAGATGGACATGACTCTCAGACATTTGGAGAAGTCAAATTCACAGACTGTAGAATTTCTTTGTGTACTGTGCAGTACCAACAGTATGTCCTTACTCCTTTGCTCATTTTTTTTGTTTTTGCATTGGACTATAAATAAGATTTTCATTTTTATCTTTCAACCCTATGCTTATTGTATTTTATGTATTTAAATTTGAGGAAGCCACTCAGAAGGGAAAATTGTTGAATACAATAGAAGGCTCAATATCAAATTGGTAACAGAGTTACAGAAGATAAAACTAGTGGTACAGACTTGTAATCTCATCTGCTTATGTAGCCATGGAATTGGTACTGCAAGTTCAAGGCCTAAATACACAACAGATGGAGTGCAAGGCAGCATGAGACATTTCACAAAATCTTGTCTCAACTAAAAGGTTTTAACATGGCTGCATGATCAAATCTATACCTGGCATTTTTTCACAATCTAAGTACAACACAAAGTATAAAAAATAATGACTAAAAAGGAAAAGTATTATAGACTCAAATGAACTTTAATATTGTATGCTAATTGAATATCACTATGTACACTGTAGAGAAATTTTACATTTTTCTTAGGAGGCAAAATGACATGCATGCCTGTGCCCTGTCTGCCCCCATCACTTGCTGAATTGTTAAACCTCAAGGAAATGATATTAAAAGATGAGCCCTTTGGAACATAATTAGTCCACAAGGGCAAAGCCTTGAGGATTAAGTTCAGTTTCTGTATAAAGGAGATTACAGAGAGCAAGAAACATTTTGATGTCCCAACATGTTCATAGTTTTCTAAAGCAAAGATAGCACAATCAATTTTCATGTTTTTAAACTAGCCCCCTGGACCAGTTTTGATTTTCATCAGCTTGTATTTTGAAGTAGCTTCTTTCTTTATAGCTGCGATAGGGCAAAAGAGATATTTTGTTGCATATTGATTTGAATAACATATTTAACAGATACTTTCTAATAAGTAATCCAAAATAAACAGTAGAAACAGTTCTGCCATTCAGGAATTATTGTTTTATTTAAGGAAACAGATAAATTAACAAATTACTACATGTAATGGTTTGATTTGCTAATTTAACATATGAATATACATATATTTCATACATTTACATTTGTATTCAATTTAAGAATTTGATAATAGTTTAGATTCATTACCTTTATCTATAATGGCCAAAACCAGAAGAATGTGGGTAGTAGTTAAGAGAATGTAAATCTGTTTTTGATTTACTATATTTGGGGTTTTAATCCAGACATGATATGACTATGGATTCATATGGGTAATATCCTTAGTAGTTAAATTAGTGTCAAAATAGAATGATCTCAGAAATTCTTTAAAATTAATATAATTAAACTATATTTCTACTCTTTTGTTTTAATTTATGGAGAATAATAACCTCAGCTTTGTACAGAAATAATATCTGAGAAACAAAGGAAAAGAAATTTCCTAGATTTCTGCTTCATATGTGCAAGGGGAAAACTACTTCAAACTGTTGTACTAGCAAAAATGAGGGCTCATCAGATTCCAATGAGAGACTCGGTGCCACTACTCCCGGAGCCCATCAAGAGTAGAGCATGAGAGAAACATTGATAATTTAGGCTATTCTTTCACTTGTGACTTTTTAAAAAAGCTATGGCAAGTTATCAAGTTCATCAAGTCTGTAGAATTTTGTTTTGTGTTTTTTGTTGTGAATATTATTAAAGTTATTCCAACAAAATTTACCTAAATCAATCAAACAAGTACCACATAAAGCAGTATAATCAGCAAATATTTGCAGAGTTAGAATATTCCTTAATTTAAAATCAGAGAGAAAACTATCTATTGAATATAATGGCTAAGTCAGTATGAAATAATTATTATTTTTGAAAGCCAATGTGAGTTCCAGAAACTGATTTCATCACTCAATAATTAAGAAATCTTAATTTGGACCAAACTCAACTTCACCTCCCACCAATTACTGTCTTCATTTTTAGAATTATAAACTTAAAAATGCATAACAGTTTGGGGAGTAATTTAAATACTGCCAGTGACCATTTTGTAAATTGATACATAGTCTGTAGTAATAAATATATAAATTCAACTAAAATGGTTACCTCACTCAGTATAGTGTTTTCTATTTCCAGCCATTTGCATGCGAAATTCAAGATGTCACTGTTTTTTACCACTGAGTAAAACTCTAATATGTATATGTGCCACACTGTCTTTATCCATTCTTCCATTGAGGGGCACCTAGGTTGTTTCCAGCTTCTGGCTATTACAAATAGTGTTGCTATGAATATAATTGAACAAATGTTTTTGTAGTATGACTGGGCATCTCTTGGGTATATTCCCAAGAGTGGAATTGCTGGATTGGGGGCTGACTGAGAAGCTAATGCTAATGGCACTGGGTTTTGATTCTACTGCATGTCCTTGTTTTTGGGAGCCTAGTCTGTTTGGATGCTCACCTTCCTAGACCTGGATGGAGGGGGGCGGGCCTTGGACCGCCCACAGGGCAGAGCACCCTGACTTCTCTTAGAACTGGAGAGGGAGGGGAGAGGTGGAGTGGGGGTGGTTGGAGGGAAAATGGAGGAGGGGAAAAGGTGGAATTTTTTAACAAATTAATAAATAAATAAAATTAATACATAATTAAAAATAAATACATAAAATAAATTTAAAAATAAATAAATAAGAATGGTTTATATATCCAGATGAATTCTGTTACAGAAAACAAATTTTCATTTTCAAGAACTAACAATTATAATTAGCTTCTGGGTTAAGGATGGGACTTGTGTCCCCTTTTTTCTGTACATACAGCACCTCTTTGTGCTCAGATCCATGCAGACCTCTGCACGCTGTCACAGTCTCTGAGTTCATATTGCATCAGTCTCGCTGAGCTTAGAAGGACTTATAGCTTCATTTAAATGAAATCCCTGAAATCATAAAATCCATCTTTTAGATTTGTCCAATATTGTAAGTAACTTGGGAAGATGTCTTATATGTACTTAAAATACACATCAGTCACCAAAGTCATACTAATTTCTATATTTATATTTTCTGATAGATACCCAGAGTATAGAAGGTTTACATTGTCTTGCAGCTACAGCTAAGCTGGGATAAAAAGATATTATACAGAAAAGAAGGAAACAGAATCTACCAAGGGCTCTTCACTAGAAAAAGAAGGACAAGTGAATGCCTAGGCCCACCGCCAAATGAGATATCACAATGTGCATCTTTATGAACTCACAAAATAAAAAGCAAGGCTTGAACCATTGTTCACAGTTTTGAAATGCTTGTATTACTGTGCTGTTCTTCTATTCACAGCTGGAAATACATAATGACTCCATGATTAATAGAAATATAAGATGAGTAAACTTTACCTATATTGCACAAAATTCATTGAGGGTATTGCATTGACACCTTTTTTTCTGCATTATCTTTTTACTTTATTTTTCTGCATTATCTTTTTACTTTATTTTATTTTTAAAAAAGAAAACAATCTTTTTTTTTGCATTTTTTTATTGAGAAAAGGAAAAAAAAACAAGTTTCCACCTCCTCCCAGCCTCCCATTTCCCTCCCCCTCCTCCCACCCT
>NW_004949117.1:486965-487985 GCF_000317375.1 Microtus ochrogaster
TTCCCATAGCCAAGAGGATAACTATGAGTTTTTCCTTTGGTTCACCTTCTTACTTAGCTTCTTTAGGATCACCATTTTTTTCATTATACATACCAATCTAGTTCCCACTCCTTCCTCTCCTTCTATTACCTCCACATACCCCTCCCTACCACTATTCACTCTTCAGATAGGGTAAGGCACATTGTATTGTGGAAGGTTCAATGCCTTCCTCCTTACTCCTTACTAAGCTGAGCAAGGTATCCCTCCAAAAAGAATAGGTTCTCAAAAAGCCAGTACAAGCAGCGGGGATAAGTCCTGGTTCCATGGCCAGTGGCTCTGCAGTCTTTCGCAGGCATGCAATTGTCAACCACATTCAGAGGGACTAGTTTGGTCCTATGCTTGGTCCTTTTCAGTCTGGCTGGTGTTGGTGAGCTCCCATTAGGTTAGGTAGACTGTTTTGTGGCTGTACCCATCATGGTCTTCACCTCTTTGCTCATATTCTCATTCTTCCCACTCTTAACTGGACTTTGTGAACTCAGTCCAGTGCTCTGATGCGGGTCTCTGCCTCTGTTCCAATCAGTTTCTGGATGAAGGGTCTATGGTGATATTTAAGATATTCATCAATCTGACACAGGGCAAGGTCAGTTCGGGCCCCATCTTCTCTAATGCTTAGGGTCTTAGCTGGTTTCATCCTTGTGGATTTCTGGAAATTTCTTTAGAGCCAGGTTTCTTGCTAGCCCCATTTTGAACATTAAGTCAAAACTACTGTGATTCTAAATCTAATAATTTGATGAGAGAGATTATTTCCTTCTCACAATAGACAAACAAGATGATTCCAATTGTCCACTTATTTGTATAATTAAGCTCTACAGATACTTATCATTTTACAAAAATATGTGCATATCCTGGAACTTTCTAGATATACCAACATCTGTGGGAGTTTAAGATCTATAGAAATACTTTGACATAAATGTTTAAAAAATGAACTAACTAGTCTTGTAGACATTTAACATTGCTCCATTTTTAAAATATTTTGGGTTG
>NW_004949117.1:488085-518460 GCF_000317375.1 Microtus ochrogaster
TTTTTCGAGACAGGGTTTCTCTGTGGCTTTGGAGCCTGTCCTGGAACTAGCTCTTGTAGACCAGGCTGCTCTCAAACTCATAGAGATTCGCCTGCCTCTGCCTCCCAAGTGCTGGGATTAAAGGCGTGCGCCACCACCGCCCGGCCAAAATATTTTGTTTTTTATAATGTTGCTTTTAGTGATATTTAAACTTTAATAAGTTTTTTCTTGATGTATAGAAAATGTATTACTTTTATAAAGTCCTTTTACTGACATGCATATAAATTTCAGATTGAATGCACTCTTACTTTTATGAGCTAATGAACTAATCTCTGCATTTTCCAGATACAAAAGGCAGCAAGTGAAGCCTGGGACGTCTATCCACAGAGTACTATGCATATTTCTACTGTAGTTTGAGGCAACTGCCGCCTTGTGAGAAAACCCTAATTGGGACAGAAAGAAAGACGAAGTAGAAGGGAAGTATGAAGAATTAGCAGAAGCTCTGTGAGTTATTTTATACAAAGAGAAACTGGTGAATATTTATTTGTGGACCAGAAAACACAGCTTTTAGATATATAAACAATGGAAGTATTTTTAATTGAAAAAGAAACAGAACTTACCACCAATGTATCTTTAAAGGAAACTCTTGAGAATAAATTTCTTGAAGCTATAAAATGACCATAGTTTAAACTTGTAATGTAAAAAACAGAAAAGTAAGACAAAAAATATTGACTATGCAGTCAAATGTAAACAAAGATGACATTAAAAATAATCAAAGTATCTTATGTGGGAAAGTAAAAATAACATGTTATAATTAAGCAAATAGCAAATAGCATGCTGCAATAGTTCTACCTACTCATATATTCTGTTTTTGTTATATATGAAATAAGAGAACATGAACTGACAAGATATTGATGTAAAGTGATATGTCAGCTATTATAATTAAATATTAAGCAATATATAAACTATCATGATCAAGTTTGTTTTGTTACAGAAACACATTATCAGATTTACAGTAAATATTAAATAATTAATGTAATATATTTAGTCATTATAGCCCTGAAATGTTTAATTATTTCAGTGGTAGTAGACAAAATATTTAATGGAATTTGTCAACCACAAATTCTTTCATAATATTATTTTTTAGTTACAAACTGAGTCTAATTATTTCTGTCCATTATGCATAGGAATGCTATCATCCACTAGTGCATGAGAATCTTCAGTGCCACACTTGAAAACATAAGTAGCTTCCACTCATTGAACCCATTTACTAACAACAGCTCCCAAGCTAGGGGTGGAGCCTAGGCATTCCCTCATACTCAGACCTGGAAATTTTACCTACCTTGATCTTAGGCAGACCTTGAATAGCTACTGTAAATTCTAATGTGAAATAGTCATAACCTGACCAAAGGACAGATTTTATAACATTCTCTTTCATCCCCTGACCCTTTAAATTATTTTTCTGTCCCCTCTGCCTAGGTGTTATATGTGCCTGAGAAGAAAAAATCTTTTGGGGGTGGTGATACAGGTGTCCCGTCTACTGCTGCGCGTTCTCAGCGGCTTCTACTCAGCCTTTCAAACAGTAACATATTTCTGCATTAACCATTGTAAACTGCACAAAGACACCTCACTCGCTGAGTCTGTAAATATACATAAATACATTACAGAGGCTTTTTGACCATTGCAAAATATAGCACCATTAGTTTCTCCATGTGGCCTAAGATTTCCTGGGCCATGTTTTTTCTTTTATTTTTTTAAATAGGTTCACTGTCCCAGATATGAATTATCTTCTCTAGAGGAGGCAGCAAATCCAATGAAGAGAAGAATTGTTTGCCTCTATAAGTAGTCTTGCCACTGTTGTATGAATACGATCAATTTATCTAACAGGTGGGAAATGTAGCATCCAGTGTCTTTTCTCTGCTCAGAGTGCACATAGCATTTTCCAGCACTATGAAAGATAAGCACCATGGAAATTTTCTTGGTCATTTCTGAAGTTACTTCTTTATAACCTGGAATCAAATAGTGTAGTGTCTTCAGCATATTAGGGTCTTATTAGATGTATGGGGTTATATCATTTAGAATAGCCTGTTTTGGCTTCTTCTAGCACCTCTCTAATCCATAATTCATAAGGAAGTAATCCATACCTATCATGGAGAAGTTCATTTAATAATCTCTGTCTTCAGGGAGCAATGCCATTCTCTAATGTGGTATATTTCTGTTCAAACTCATAATTTTAGGAAAAACAGATTTTTAATGAGCTTGCAAACTATTTGGGTTTTCTAAGGCTCCTTCATACATCCTTCGTTGGGGTTAGCTTAGTCTTCCCCTTCCTTTCCCTTTCTTCCCTTCTTATCATTTAAACTTTTAGCTCGCAGTATTCTGCCATTATTCTTTCATCTATTTCACTGTCCCTTCATGTTCTATATTTTTACTCCAATTGAAAGCTCTCCAGTTCCTCAGTAACCTCTTCATATATACCACATCTTGTCTAACCCTTTTCCTGACACTACCTTTACCCCTGTCCATCACTCCAATACCTACTTAAGTGCTTCTACGCCAGTATTTCATATCTCTGAACTTTTATTTCACCTGTATTTTGCTGTCTCCCCTCTAAATACACCAGGAGAAAATGTGTCATTTTTAGTTTCTTTGATTCCTTATTTACTCCACAACAAGCCCACAAGAAAGACTAGAAGATAGGACTCTGATGTAGATTAATAATAGGTAGTGTTTTTCTTTTGGGGACTGGGTGACCACACTCAATGTTTTTTCCAGTTATATCCATTTAACTGCAAATTTCATGGTTTCATTTTTCTTTACAGTTACGTAATATTCTATTGTGAATATGTACCACACTTTTGCTACCATTCATCAGTTATGAATACTGAAGTCAACTCAGTTTCTTAGCTACTGTGATTAGAGTGACAAGGAACAGGGATGTGCAAATGTCTCCATAGCAGAACATTCTTTTAGTCATAAGGGATTATGATATTCACCATGGAGCCACTAACCTACTTATTTTCTCCTTAAATGAAAAATATATATCCATTGCTTTATTTCAATCTGGGTTGTACTGAGTCATATAAAATATGAAACTTGCATGTTTCAGTGTTTTATTCTGCTGTAGATATCTGGAATCTGAGGTTTTCTCTGGAATCTCTGAAGAAATGAAAGAGACAGCTTTCTAATAACAGTTTGAGAATCCATCCTATACTTTTGGACGTGGCACTTTACTCATGAAGACTAATCACCAGTACTCTCTTCTGTCACTGTATTCTAATAGAGTAGTGCCATCTGTGAACACTTTGTGCTCTCTCTCCAGCATAGTGACTCACTGCTTGTGCTAGCTTATGTGTGTCTTATGTCAACTTGACACAGCTGGAGCTTTCTCAAAGCAGAGAAACTGGGCTAGAACAATGCCTCCATAAGATTCAGCCTTAAGGCATTTTCTCAGTGATTGATGAAGGAGAGACCAGCACATTGTAGCTGATGCCATCCCCGGGCTGTTGGTTCTGAATTCTCATAGTAACCAGGCTGAGCAAGCCAGTGAGTGGCACACCTCTGTGGCTTCTGCATCAGCTCCTACCTCCATATTCCAGTCCTGCGTATTGCCTAAAATAATGGACTAGGATCTGGGCATGTAAGTCAAACAACATTTTCCTCAACTTGCTTTAGGTCATGGTGTTTCACTACAGGAATATGAACTCTTACTAAGATGCTGTAATTTAAAAATTATTTTTCATACATATATCATTTTATCAGATTAATGAGAGTGTGTGTTTGTGTGGTTTTATACTGATGAAAATATAAAACACTGTTTAAGGAGGAAACATTCTATATTTGTTACAGCTATAAATCTTAAGATTTCTTCCTATAAAGTGAAACTTTAATTTAAACAGGAAAAAAATTCATTGATTTTTGGCATATGAGTAAAGATTTCTGTGACAGCAATTAATCATATTTTGCCCAATTTTGCTTTTTATGACTTCACATTTGGTGTGATAATTATCAAAGATTAATGACTATGGCAAACAAATGCTATTCTTTAACAACACTTACAACATATTTGGTGACGATTATCAGAATTTTGTAGCAAATTCTTTTATGATACACATGGTATATGACAGTCTATTAGCTTAAATATATAACTAGAAAACTCCCTCCTGCAGCAAATGGGAACAAATACAGAGACCCACAACCAGACAACAGGTGAGACCTTAGAACAGACAGCTGTAGATGGGATTTCTCCTCCAAATCCCCCTCCTCGGAGCTTAAGAAACCACTCAGAACAGGAGAAGGAAAGAGTGTAAGAATCAGAGAAGACAGAAGACACCAGTAGAAAAGGGCCTTCTGAATCAACTAACCAAGGTGCCTATGTACTTACAGGGCAAACACAGATCAGCATCAGGTCCTCTGTGTGTGTGTGTGTGTGTGTGTGTGTGTGTGTGTGTGTGTGTGCGCGCGCGCGCATCTATATATACATATATATTATATATATATATTATATATATATATATAATAGCTTTCAGTTTAATATTTTCAGAAGACTCCTGAATGTGTAGTCAAGTGGGTCTCTGATTCTTGTTACTCCTCTTGGTCCACTTGGGGCTTTTTCCTTCTGTTTGTTGGTTTGTCTTGTTCAAATTCTGTGACGGTTTTATCTTACTGTATTTTATTTTTTTTGTATTCTATTGTTATCTCTTAGAAGCTTATTCTTTTCTAATGAGAGACAGAGAAAAAAGTGGATCCTGATGGGAGGGTAGTGGGAGGAACTGAGAAGAGTTGAGGGAGGGGAAACTAATCAGAATTTATTGAAAAAGAAAAAAGGATTTTAATTATAATTATAATTAAAGATTCATTTTTAAAAGATATTTTTATTTTATGTATATGGGCATATCCACATATAGGTATATGCAACAAGTGCATGACAATGGAAGCCAGTAGAGTGTGTCTGGTCCCCTGGAGTTACAAAGTGCTCTGCTATGGAGTTGTTGGGAAATAAGTCTGGAACATCTGACATCACTAAGCTTTCTTAACTCTTGAGCTACGTTTATAACACCACAATTAGAAGTTCTTGATTCATGGCTTTGATTTATGTGTCTAATTGGTAGTCAGCTATTATTTTCATTTTGCATGAATGTCCATATTGGCATCTTTTGCTGTTGCCCAAGGTTTATATTAATGACCAAAATATCTTGTACATTTCCCTTTTATTACAATCTGACTGTTTAAGAAATATTCACCCAAGATACTATTTCTGATACATCTGTTATTATGTAAAGGGATCAGCTCTAAAATAATTTTCATTCTGATGATACAAGATCTAATATTTATTGTTTTTTTGGCTCTTAAAAATAATAAAGTAGAATATTTCATTTCTTCTATTTCAATACTGATCAAAATGTGCCTTCAAAACAATTGGAAAGAAATGATCACACATTTTATTTATCCTGGAAAGGCAACATATTTTATTTTTAAAGCAAAATGTCTTTTAGATTTTACCTACACTGAACAGTCTAGACATGACCTAGAATTGCAATCACTTCCAATGCTGAAAAGTAATTGGACAGGGTCAAGTTTGGAACCATGTTTTTAAAATTTATGAGAATCTTGACTCTCGTCTTAAATATTAGCAATGTCTCTGACTGTCACAACTTAAATCTCAAGAACCTCTATACGGAATTATTTGACAAGGTTTTATGTTGATAATCACTAGGGAATATGTAGACAAAGCTTCCTCATAAAGCTTTATGGAAACTATCCTGCCATTCATTTGAAAGATGGCAATAAAAACGAAAATACACACTGAAGATCCCATTTGAGCATATTTGTCAAAATATAAAAATATCAAAGTTTGGGTACGGCTTGATAGCTTTTCTTGTCTATTAATAAATTTCTGTTTGCCTAATTATATGTACATAGACCAAAGAATGCACTATTAATCACCTCATAAATTATAGTTTATTTTATATTAAAGTAGCATCCTATTTGAGTCTTTTTGTGTCTATATTTCTTTATGTTTAGTGATTTAACTTATTTTCTATTAAGTAATATTATTCATGATCTTGATAATTTGCCTTTTACACAGAGAGAAAGATAAGCCTCATGTATTCAGTCAGGCAAAACAATTATACATTTTTAGCATTCTTTGGCCTTGATGTAGAAATACAATGTGGTAGATTGGATGAAAATGCCCTCAAAAAGATCATGTATTTGAATATTTAGTTCCCAGTTCATGGACTGCATAGGAAGAACTAGGATGTGTGGTCTTTCTAGAGGAGTTGTGTCACTGGAGGTGCACACTGGGGTTTCAAAATCCCACACTAGCCCTAGTCTCACTTCTCTCTGCCTCCTACCTGTGGATCTGGACGTAAGCTCTGAGCTACTGGTTAGAGACTAACCTGCCACCATGTTTCTTGCCATGGTGGTCATGGACTAACCTTCCCAAACTGTCACCAAGGCCCCAAATTAGTGCTTTCTTTTATAAGTTGCCTTGATCATGGTGTTTTGTCACAGAAAAAGGAGATTAATGAGATAATGTGAAGACATTATAATAATAACCATAATTGTGCACTAGTGTTTCTGTGTTCTTTAAGTAAATTCCATACTGCGTACTTTCTATGTAGACATATTTAAAATTCTAAATGCTAAGTCCATTCTCAGTACATGGGTGTTTGCTGATTCGTAGCAATGAAAGCATGTAAGTTTAAAGTAGATGAGAAATTTGAAATGCTATTTTAGGTTATCATTTTAAATTCAGAATTGTATCAATGAAATCGAGGAATTCGCATGCTTGAATCACAGTGTATCCACAATGAATCTGTGATTGCATATGGAGATTTCAAATAAAAATTTGAGTACGTGAGGAGGCTCACATAAATACTTGAAATCAACACTTACAATATACTACATTTATAGAGATTTGTCTTTCTTTTTGACATACACTGTCTTCATACTTTTAAATATTCTTGGTTTAAAGAGGAAAACCATATTATTTCTTTATTCTTTTTTTTTTTTAGATGGCTTTAGTCAAGACTATAAAAGCTGGCATAGGAGCTGAGCTTCTCTATAAGAAAACTCTTTTCCAGTAACAGCTATCATAAGAATATACAAGAGATCTGAACTCTGGGAATTTAAGTTCAATTTAGCTTTCCATAGTAACAGAAACAGTATTTTTCTGATAAAACCCTCAAATAAATATTTTGGGAAAAGTGACATTCCATGGGAATCTCAAGTGTCTAACGAACTTTACTCAGAAAGCTTAAAACAAAGAATACATTAATTTGTGAATGATTTTTTTGTGATTTCCATTTAGATTTGGCCTGAAAGAAGTGGTTTTAAGTGTTAGAATTATTTTTAAATTATCTAGGCCTAGGAAAACCTATGGATTGTCTTTCAGTAATTTTTCCTGGAGATTCTGGCGATTAGCTCATGTCTCATTCCCTACAAAAAGAGATCAGAATTCATGTGTTTTCACTGATTCTTGCCTTCAATAACAGTAACTTGTAAGCTATTTGAAGGGATGAAAAGCATATACTAAACGATCCACTCCCGCTGCTCTAGAGTTGTTTGTTTTAAGAAGGTCCAGCACTGCCATATCATTCAATGCTCTCGAGCTTCTGTTCTGTCTGTTCTTATGAACAATACATAGTGAAGCTCAACCTCTCAGCCTTATTGCCTTCTGCTTATTTGTTTGCTGACAGATTGTGTATGACAAAGTCTAGGAGTTCAGGAGACTTTGCATGTGAATTACTATATACATCCCAGGATGTGGAACTCCACAGGAATTTTCGAAAAAATACACACTGACCCTAAGCTGCCCTTAAAAATTACAAAGTGAGATATGTACAGAACGTGGCTGGGAGACCTCAAACACAAATATGTCACTCTACTCTGAATTTGTTGTCCAGTAGAATTCCTCAAATATGTTATTTCCCCATTTCTTCTTATTTTATTCATTTATTCTTCTCTCACAAAATACATTCCAACCACAATTTCTCCTTCATCCACTCCTCCCAATTCCCTCTACCTTCTCTCTGCCCCACAAAAATTCTGTTTCCCAACAAAAAAAGCAGGCCCAGTGATATCAACCCAACTGGGCATAACAAGATTCCTAGTGTCCTTGACCCCCCTCTCTCCTATAATCTTTCCTCCCCAGAAGACAAAGTCTCATAAGACCCCCTCCTTAATTTCAAGTCTTACAATCTTTCTGCTTCCTTTTCTGCAGCATTCTCTGGATAGTCGCGAGGACTGCCTGGTGTAAAAAGATGTTTTGAATTCTAAAATTATAATGACTTTACAAGCCTATATATTAACTGTATCAAAAACAATTAATTTAGTATAAATGCACATTTTTGTGTATAAAATATTTATCAGTAAATATTTCATTAAAAGAAATAAAAGCAGGAAGCATCCCTGCAAAGTAAGGATAACTTGAACTAAGGAAAGCAGAAGATTACAAGTCATGTGATGGTAATCACCAGGACTTAGGAGAGGTGGTATCTGAGTTAGGGTTTCTTTTTTTAAAAATTTATTTATTTATTAAAGGTTTCTGCCTCCTCCCCGCCACCGCCTACCATTTCCCTCCCCCTCCCCCGATCAAGTCCCCCTCTCTTATCAGCTCGAAGAACAATCAGGGTTCTCTGACCTGTGGGAAGTCCAAGGACCACCCACCTCCATCCAGGTCTAGTAAGGTGAGCATCCAAACTGCCTAGGCTCCCCCAAAGCCAGTACGTGCAGTAGGATTACAAACCCATTGCCATTGTTCTTAAGTTCTCAGTAGTCCTCATTGTCCGCTATGTTCAGCAAGTCCGGTTTTATCCCATGCTTTTTCAGACCCAGGCCAGGTGGCCTTAGTGGGTTCCCGATAAAACATCTTGAATTTTGCATACAAATGGATGGAAATAGAAAACACTATCCTGAGTGAGGTAAGCCAGACCCAAAACGAAGAACATGGGATGTACTCACTCACATTTGGTTTCTAGCCATAAATAAAGGACATTGAGCCTATAATTAGTGATCCTAGAGAAGCTAAACAAGAAGGTGAATCCAAAGACAAACATATAGGCATCCTCCTGAATATTAACCTTCATCAGGCGATGAAAGGAGACAGAGACAGAGACCCACATTGGAGCACTGGACTGAAATCTCAAGGTCCAAATCAGGAGCAGAAGGAGAGAGAGCATGAGCAAGGAACTCAGGACCGGGAGGGGTGCACCCACACATGAGTTAGGGTTTCTATTGCTGTGACAAAACACCATGAAAACAAAGCAAGTTTAGAAACAAAAGATTTATTTGGATTATACATCTATATTTGTGATCAACATCAAAGTAAGTCAGAAAAGGAATTCAAACAGGGCAGGAACCTGGAGCACACGCTGATGAGGAGGCTTTGGAAGGGTGCTGCTCACTGGCTTTCTTGCCACCACTTGCTCGTTATTCTTTCTCATAGAACCCAGGACCACCAGGAAAGGCATTTACCACCTACAATGGGCTTGGCCCTGCCCCATCGATCAATAATTAAGAAAATGCCTGACAACTGAATCCAATGGAGTCATTTTTCTCAAGTTAGCTTCCCTCCTTTCAGGTGACTCTACCTTGACATAAGATGAGCCAGCACAAATGTTTATCATCTGACAACCTATAATGAGAAAATTTATGGCTTAAAATGATTCACTGTTGCTTAAAATAAGGAGATTTTCACACGGAAGCTGCCGCTGCGCTTTCATCCATGAGTGAGAATTTAGAATGAAGGCCATTTAGTAGGTATTAGAAGCGAGAATATTTGTAGATATGAATGATTTGCAAAGGCTAGTAAAGGGAATGAAGGCCACTAAAGGTCAGTCAAAGGAATAATACAATGTAATGTTAATTATTTTAATGCACATTCATTTATTTAGAAATTCAGCTGAAGTGGCTTGGACATGCCCAGGTAGAAAAAGTTAACTACAGAAGGAACAGCTGAGCTGAAACATGATCAAGCACAAGATATGGTGAATCAGAGACTTCAAATCTAAGACTAGAATCTCTTTTTGTAGAAGAGCCAGACTGCCACTGTGTCTTGTTAGAACAGCACAGAAAGCGATTAGATAACAAATGCATCTGTAAGGTAAGGTAATAACAGTGGCTAGCCTCTGCAATGCGGGATCATAACCAACACTGGTCTGTCTCTCCAGTGTTTTTCTTTTCTTTTCCCCCTATGCTCAACATCACCTTCACATTTTATCATAATCAACCTCCAGAATTTTTTAGATTCATCTTCCTATTGTAGCTGTCACTGTTCTATCAAAGATCAGAAAACCATTCCTAAAACATTTATTATATGATCAGTAAGTGTCATAAATACCCTGAGTTCTGAACTTGGATCCATTAGCTTGTGGTGGTGAGTCATGGGGAAGAAAACTTTAGTGCTGATGAAAGAAATAAAAATAGAGACAAATAAATGGAGCAATAACCCCTATACATTGGTTCGAAGTATTGATGTTAAAGTTTAACTGGTCTCCTTAAAGTGCTGAGAATAGCTGACCCCTGAGTTATCAGAACTATTCAGAATGTTTATACCACTGACATTCAGGTTCTTCAAGAGAGACTAGAACAGAGTGCAAGGTGTCAAAACTAGACAGAAGGACTGTGACATACTCTCTTTTGAACTTGTCATTACTAATGAAGTCTGGACCTCACAACAGTTATTATTTACTGCAATGGGCTACACAAAACTGAGCTTATCAACATTCCATCATGAATTAGGGAGGAGCTTCAAATGTTATTTCTTCTTCCTGAATTATTAACTACTGATGTATCCTGAAAGAGCAGCATTATTTTCAATTTCCTACCCAGTGAGGAGCTAATATTTCCTTTCTCGTGGTTGCATAGACATTTCTGGATAAATCTAGTGAGTCTCAATGGGAAAAATAAATGAACTAATGAATATGGGAAGGTGATAATTAAGGAGGAGGAAATAAAATAGAGGTCAGAGGTAGATTGGATGATATAGTATTGAACTCTTTGCAAATATTCTTATGCCCTTCTTTATTTAAAATAAAATCACTATTGGTAGTGAATTCATATCTGAAAACAGTTACTCTATCTCCAGAATGTTACTGGTACATTTCAATATTACATATTTCTTAGACATTAATCTCAAACATAAATATTTTTAAATTTCTTATACTCTCAAGACATCTTGAAGTTTCATTTTACAGAAGCATCTTAGGAATTTGTCCATCTAGGGTCATAATACAGTCTCTAATGTCTCCTTATCTGATAGATGTCAGTAAGCAATAATAATATATTATTCCAATATTAAAAGGAAAATAGAATCTTAAAAATGCGATGTAAAAGTACTCAAATTTGGTGAGAGATGTCTCTGTGACCGTGTGTGTTTGTATACAGCTTTGATGAGACAGCCACTTAGTTATCATCTGTAAATCTTTTCAGTAACATTGGAGGTGCTAATTCATATTTACTTAGCACAGAAAAGGTTATAAATGCTATTTAATGATTTCCTTGTCATATGCACATAAACAAATATACACACCATACAACACACACCAAAGCTTCTTCAAAAACAAATTAGTCTCAGCCATCACCATTGTGAGAAAGACTCTGCTCCAGCTAGTCTTCCCTCATCTTTCATAGAGTTTCTCAGGTTAGTATTATGGTACAAAATGTCATTTTTTTGTCATCAAAAATAAATATATTTTGTCTTTTACTTGTTGACAACCAAGACTTATAAATCCAGATGAATGTGGCAAGAAATATTTTGACATGTACTGCAAGGGATTACACACCTAGAATTTATTTATTTTTCCCTTTAGTTTGATTTTATTTATTTTTTTCAACTGAGAGTGTTGGTTCACTCAACTTCTGTCTCAAGGAATAAGAAGTCACAACAAAGGAGCTGTAAGAGTTGGACTCTACTGATAATTAACCCCAATTTGTGACTTTTTGACCTATTATTTCAGTAGATCACAGGAATCTGAAAAATTTATGTGCAACCTGGAATGCATAATTTCACACAACAACAGGCAGAGTACACAAAGAATATACATGAAACCTAGGATCTTCTCTGATACTCTTCCTGTAATGTCATAGGCAGTGGTCACCAATAATAAATTGGTTCAGCAACTAAAACAGGTGGACTCTATACAGGGTAATAATCCAGACAAGGTTTCTATTTCTCCATCATATAAAGGGTCATGATCACATGAGCTAAAAAGAGAAAAGAAAATGTAAAACATAATAGAGGAAAACTGAAAAGGTATCAATAGATCTATTATAATATTAAAAGGGCACATAAAGTCATTCTATTTTCTACTTGGTTCTATTTTACACTTTATTAATTTTTATTTACACTACATTTTGCTTTGTAATTCACATACTGGATTGGAAGTATATATGCATATAGTTTCTTGTATAGACTACAGGCTATTGAAATATTTATTATGTCAAAGAAGTGGCAATCATGTTAAGATGTTCGCTGTGGTTGATAAATTTGGAGTTTTATTTCTCGATGAATGTTCATGATTTCCTTTACAGCATGTGAATGTACCTGACACTTGATAATGTCAGTTTTTCTCATTTATTAAAGTCAGAGTGGGTTGTCAGATCTGGGTTTATATATGGATACCACAAACCACACACTGGGAAGATGTCAAACTAATTCATTTGGTATAAATTTGAAAGTTTTTCATAACTTGTTTTCCTGGAATCTGCAAATTAAAACAATTCTCCACATTTCTTTGCAATACAAAATTTACATATGACAAAAAATCCAGCAAAGATAGGCATGCATGTAATCACTGAAAACAGAAAGATAATTTAGAAAGCCATAGCTGGGCACTTATCACAAAAAAAATCTGACATTTCACAACCTCCATTAAGCTTCCTCTGGTATCTATACTCAAGCTGGATAAGGCATGATGAGCTATGCTTTGCATTGCTGTAATTTAACTCCATTAAAGTAATTTCCTTCTGCCATATCTTAACCACTAAAAATGATAGTAGTAAAACATATGTATTAGACTGTAGATAATCAACCCAGTGATTTATAAGTATTATGTCCTTAATTGTGGATAAAGCTGTATATAAAGCTAACATTACAATTTTGTTTGTTAGCGTAGGTATACATTCTAGGTTTAGCTAACTCGGAGACTAAAAAATAAGTCTTCTATCATAATCTATAACTTCTAATGATGTAAAATAATATTGAAAGCTTAGACTTATTAATAAATGATCATTAAATGAGCAAATTTGTGCGGATTGCTTTCTTGATTGTAGGACAAGAGCTGTCTTAAGGGTTAGAGCACGTATTTTTAATTTAATTAGAACTCTGTAACACCTCAGCATACATTTAACAGTGCCTTTGGAAGAGTAACATATTTTACTTCATATAAGTACAATATAATACATTCAAGGCACAATCAACTGCTTGCATAATTTTGTAATATTGTGTTAAAACTTGTATTCAAAATAATTTATGTTAATTTGATCAAGTATATCTTCACAAAATTGCAGAAATTATAAAAGGAGGAGGGGGAGGGAAATGGGAGGCTGGGAGGAGGGGGAAACTTGTTTTTTTTTTTCCTTTTCTCAATAAAAAAAAGTTGCTTTTAAAAAAAAAAGGTGTTGTGAATTTGCATTGTTAACATCACAGATTTCATTCTTCCACTCATCTTTGAAGAACATTTTATATAAGAAATTTCAGATTCTCTCTAATTCTAAAGCTAATATAAGCTAAATTTGAGTGTACTTAAAAATTCAATGCTTGCCAGGTGGTTATGGCTCATTCCTTTAATTACAGCACGCAGAAGGTAGAGGCAGGCAGGTCTTGGTGAGTTTGAGGCCAGCCTGGTCTACAGATTGAGTATCAAGACAGGCTCCAAAACTACACATAGAAGCCGGGAGATTAACTCTTGAGGAGAGGGTTGTCTGTTTATCTATTTCAGATGGCCCTCTCAGTAATAATCATGTAAATTCTTCTCATGAGGACCAAGGTCCAGGCAGCAAGCCTCCACCAACCACAAAGGTGGCATGGATCTTGTTGAGTGTTGGCACTGGAAAGATTCTAAACCAGACTTTTCGCATGATGACACCCTGGACGTGGTGGCCTGATCTGATGTTTGACCTCTACAGTTTGGTGCATGGGAGATGGGTATGGGAGAATGGATTTAGGGGATCAAAGATAGACCTGAATGTGGAGGCTCTCAGGGGTACATCTTACCCCAGGCATCTTACCCTAATGAGCCTGGGTGTTCTCATGTCCTTAGAAGACAAGCCTTCCTGCAGACACCTTTTTATGTATGCTCAGGAAGCAACTGGACTGCCTCCACTATCAGAAATTGGAGCACCGGACAGAAATCTCAAGGTCCAAATCAGGAGCAGAAGGAGGGGAGCACGAGCAAGGAACTCAGGACCGTGAGGGGTACACCCACACTCTGAGACAGTGGGGATGTTCGTTCGGGAATTCACCAAGGCCAGCTGGCCTGAGTCTGAAAAAGCATGGGATAAAACCGGACTTGCTGAACATAGCGGACAATGAGGACTACAGAGAACTCAAGAACAAGGGCAAGGGGTTTTTGATCCTACTGCACGTGCTGGCTTTGGGGGGGCCTGGGCAGTTTGGATGCTCAACTTACTAAACCTGGATGGAGGTGGGCAGTCCTTGGACTTCCCACAGGTCAAGGAACCCTGATGACTCTTCAAGCTGATGAGGGAGAGGGACTTATTGGGGGAAGGAGAGGGAAATGGGAGGCGGTGGCGGGGAGGAGGCAGAAATCCTCAATAAATAAATAAATTTAAAAAAAATAATAAAAAAAGAAATTCTGAGGGGTCTCTTGATTACTATTGTTCTTCCTGGGGATTTGAGCAGACTGAGCTGGACATAAATAGAAAAGACAGAGACTGCATTACATTATTTACAATAGTCTTTGAATTCCTCAGCAAGGGTAACCTCACAAAATGGGAAAGGCTTAGACTTGCTGTTTATGTAACAGGCAGAAATTTGCAGCACACTTGGGGGAAAATACTGCTTCTGGGATAGTTACAAGAACCCTGAATGAGTTAAAAAAAAGATATTATTCGTTTAAGTCAAGGACCCCCTATGAGACCTAGTTTAATTGTTCCCCATGGCATACTATACTCATCTCTTCCCTACTTGGACTGGTGGCTATTTGTTTATTGATCTGTCTTTTTATTCCATGTGGTTTCTAAGGACTGAAACAAGCATTTAAAAAACAGATACAACAGAAACAACTCATGGCCCTTTGAGTACATTATGATGGGCTCAATACAACTCACTCCATGGATGAACTCTCAATTTGAGGTTCCAGGCCAAAATTCTGGATAAGGTTGACCTTGACCCATATTCTTTTTCTGGAGGCTATTTTGGTCTGGTGACTGGGGTAGGGGGTGGGATAAAAAACAACAGGGGGAGATGTTAGGCCAAAATTATCTCAGGGCCTTTACATCAAGGCCTATAGAACAGAGAAAAGCCTGGTTCGAGTTAAGGGCCTATATATACTTCAAGGCCTGTAGGACAGAGAAAAGCCTGGCTTGAGTTTGAATGAGGATGAGATAGCAAAATCTAGGTAGCTTCCCCTCCAGCCAAAGGGAGGGTTTAGCTGCCTCTCATTGGCTGGAGGTACCTCCACATCACAGAACATTGCTTAACTTTTATAAGCGGATGCTCACAGTAATAAACTGAGTTCCTGGTTTGACTCAACTCCCTATCACATCTGATTGTCTTTTGTGGTGAGGTTGGATTGTCCTCTGCTGTGGGGCTAAAGAATGGAAAGATAGTGTACTCTCCTTTCTCTGGGAAATAAGGGGGCTCAAGGAAGCCTAGAAACTCGCACCCAACATGTACTGTATATATGCTAAATTGTAGTTAATGATATTCACATTTAAATTCAGAAGAACATTAACACCTAACTTTGTTATTTGATTCAAAATATTTTAATTTCCCTTATTATTAACGTGTTTATGAATGTGACGTATGATCTTAAAAAATCAAACCCATGTCATCAGGTGTGGAACTAGAAGGTCATTATCGTCACAAATAAGCACTAGGGGTACTATAAACGTTGAGCATCCCTCATATTAAAAAGTCCTAAATTTGTGACTCTGTGGATGTTTTTTCTCTGAACCCTACTAGCAGTCCAGAAAGCTGATTCTTTTGGGTTATATTAGAAACTATATGCAAGACTCTGGGTCCCTCTTCCACTTAGTATAAGATATTTAGATTTGTGTGGCAGAATGATGGTTCCAAAGATCATGCTCCTGATACTAAGAACCTGTGGGTGTTATTGTATACCGTCATTTTTTTTGCAGATCTTCTCATCACAGACCTTAAGAAGAGATAATTCTGTATTACACAAATATTACATTAATGTCTATACAGAGTTGTCAACAGGGAACAGCCAGAGGAATGTTAGGTTAGACACATAGAAGCTAGAAGTTGGAGTGATATAGTGCTGTCGGACAATAGTCTGTACCCTCTCAACTGTGTTTTAATAAAATGCTGATTGGCCAGAGAACAAGAGAATTCTGGGAGGAGAAAAGTTCAGTCTGTAGTCATCATCCACACATATAAAGTGGTATAATCACTTGCAAATTGATCAAACAGCAAGTGGATTGAGGAATTGGCAAGTGGCCTTGAGAAAAAAGAAATATTAGTTCAATTCTGTTCTTGCAGAGCAAGCTGTATATGTGGGAAATGAGTTACATGATTTGTTATAGTATTGAATTTAAATAAAACCCACCATTTAGGAGTAAAGGAGTTTAGATAAAGCAACTAAAGGAATGTAATATTCAAGGGAAATTATGAAATACGGCATGGTGCTGTTCAAGGACAAGAAGCAGAAGGTAGTCATTCCAGGCAAGGAAAAAATAATAAATTCTTATGGCCCAGAAAATATATGATACGATCAAGAAGAAGATGCTATATTCATATCACAGGTATTCTTATTTATATTTAAAAAGCAACTAGAAAAAAATGTAAGCTGCATTTGAAAGTAGGCTCCGTACACTGGTTTTTACACTAATATTTTTTTTTTGCTTTTATTCTTCAGGCAGTTTATCAGTTTTGATTCAAAAATCCTTAGGGGAAGATTTGATTCTATAAAACAGCGATGCTTCTGAAAGCGGTAAAGGATTGGTGGGTTATGAAAGCGGGATTTCACCATGCTCACTTAAGTGTTTGAAGAATATTTTGTTTACGATGGAGTGTCTGTGATATTGCTTGTCACTTCCCATTACCTTTTGATCAACATGATAACGGGAATAGCACCTCCAAAAGCAATTGACTCTGACATTGTGAATGTATTTAATGGCTTTCAGTTATGGCTATGAGTTCCAAGTGCTAGCCATTTGACTTCCACTATAATCAATTATTATAACTTCATGAGACAGTTAAATTGAGTGACCTCTAGGGCTACATGCTTGAAATAACATTTGAGAAAATTTATACAATTTGTAGGCCTAGTGGTAAATCCCAACTTCACTCCATAGAAGTATCACTTAAATGAACTTGGCAAATAACCTCTTTCAGGACATGACTGATTCCTTTTCAAAGCATAATGTGAGTGTATACTCTAGAGGATCAAGCTGTTCCAAGATGAAGTTAAAATAGAATATCATTATTTTTTCTCTGTATTGCATTCACATTTTAAATATTATTCGTATTAACTCCACTATCAGCCTTCACGTATATATAGATGAAAATAAAATACTGATAAATTAAAGGAGTAGAATTTTAGCTACTATTCTAGTTATTAAAATGTACAATGTTTAGCCTACAGAGTATTGCAAATTCTAATCTTAGCATTAGCTGATTAAGTGCTCATTCTTTTAATTATATGATACATCTAAAGTATATAGTATGTTTTGGAGCAAATGCACATTGCATACATGCAGTAAAACAGTTGCTACTGAGTACTCGATTAGTGCATATTGTGATCTGCTTCGTGTTTATATGACTAGCAAGAACTTAATGAATACAATTTGCAATAATTTAAGTACATTTTTCCAGGATAACATAATTGTCTTGATAAAACTTGATAAACTTAGCTGGCTGCCAAGGAAAGTAGCATCCACTGCCTTCTATGTATGTAAATGAAACTTTGTTTTTTGACCATCATTCATATATTTTTATAAGTTACAACTTTTCATGTGGAGAGCAACATCAATTCATAAGCAGTAAATATAAGCAGTTAGTTAAATTTAAACAGTTTAGTGTTAATATTCCATAATACTATATTATTTTAACATATTAAATTTTTCAGCCCCATTTTTAGCTTGGATGTTATATTACACAATTAACCTTCTGTCTTCTTTATAAAATGCATTGTTCCTTCTGAATTTTTATTTTTTAAATTGTAAGCATAATTTTTATTAATTCTTTGGGAATTTCACATCTGCCTCTGCCTCCTGAGTTCTGGAATTAAAGTTGTGTAGCACCTCTGCCTGGTCTCTAAGGCTAAATAGTGGCTTAGCCCTGTACTCTGAGCTTCAGGCAGGCTTTCTTTGTTACATCACAAACAAATCATCATCAGAGAATTGAATTTAGAGTTTTATTCTTTAGAAACTTTGTTTCCATATTTTACTCACAAATGTTTGTATTCAGAATATTAATAGCCTCTCAGATTTGAGATAAAAATATAACCTATACAAGGTGACTATGGATACATGTATATTTCTGACACTATGTATTCTCACCTTCTATTTGGATAAGCACTAAAGTAAGATAGTTGCTTACTAAAAATTAAAATATTGAGTTTGTGTCTTGTTGATTTTACTACTATTTTAATATTGTTGATATGCTAACTGGCCTTAAATAAGATGCTTTTGATTTCAAGTGACATTATACATCCGAAGTAAAGCTTGAATGCACTATATTATGTGGCTGGAAACAGTTGGGTAGAACATAGGTCAAGCATAAACATGATAAAGGATTTTCTGGGTCTTAGTTCTGCTTTGTTGTGCAGAGGGTCAGATAGAAGCGAGTGTTTATATTCTTATGTACGTAACTCCCTAACATCAAGACTGAGGGAAACTTCACATTGAAGTGCTGTTTGCCCATCTGATAATCCATGCCATATTTCTCTGGGATAATTCCAATTCTTATTTCACAATCCTGTGATTTTGGCAAGACATCCACTTATATTCTCTGTTGGTTTTGACCAAGTTTCTCATGCAGTTGTCAGGCCATAATGATTTATTTTAATAATAAAGTGATAGATCATTGCTGCTTAGAGGTGTTTCCCTTGAATTATTTATTTTAAGCTAGAAATACAGAAGCCAGACTCTTAAACATTTGTTTTGTTTTTATAAACGTATAAATTTGTATAAACATACATATATATATACATATATATTGATTTGTCTATAAATAGCTTATCAATATTAGTTTCCATAATGATTTTGATTGCTTTGGTAAATCAATGAGCAATTGTTAGTTAATTGAATTAATAAAAGTCAGCAAACATATATTAAGGTTTGAAGAAATTGACTATAGTAAAAGGAAGGAATGTCATACAGATAGAGAATGGATCTTCATTATCAAGTTTCTCCTGTCTTAGAATAAATATTTAAATTTATTTCCTTTAGCAATTTGATTTCAAATAAAAATATAATTTAAACCTATATCCATCAGTTCAAAATCAATGTAACATTCTAGCAACAAGTAAAAATCAGTATTATTTAAAAATAATGGCTCAGTGGTTAAGAGCATTGCCTGCTCTACCAAAGGTCCTGAATTCAATTCCCGGCAACCACATGGTGGCTCACAACCATCTGTAAAGAGGTCTGGTTCCCTCTTCCAGCCTGCAGGCACACACACAGACAGAATATTGTATACATAATAAATAAATAAAATAAATATTAAAAAAAATAATGTAATGTTTATTGAAGTATATAAGCAGAAACAAAATTATGTTAAGAGATTGGCCTAATGGTTCCTAAAAATTATGCTATATCACAGATTTGAGATTTTGAAATCTCAGGGTGGTTTCATTTTCTTTCTTTGTGGTGTTCCTATGTGTTTTATTGTTTTCTGCCTGCCTTGGTATTCCTTCTTTTGGAATTATTGTCTGTATCCCAACAGAGCCTAGAACTAAGCGAAAAGAATGCCCAGCAGCAAATGGATGCCTGAAAGTTGTAGTAAGTGGAGGTTCCTATGTCTACACCTTGAGGCCCAAGCTCATCCAGAGTGCCTGTCATAGAGTAAGTGAGTTCTTGTGACCTCCAGTAGAAGAATTAATAAAATAAATAGGCGGGAATTTTTTTATTTTTATTCTGCGGTATAGTTGATGCTTTAGTTCCTGTTCCATGTCTGTGAGGAGACACCATTCCAAAGGCAACATATAAAATGAAGCATTTAATTGGTTGTTAATGGTTTTATAGATCTTGTCCATGACCATCATGGTGAGAATCGCACAGGCATCGTGCCTGAGCAGCAGTAGAGAGTTTACATCCTGACCCACAGGCAGCAGGCAGAAAGACTAAGACTTGAACTGGAATGGACTTCAAAACCTCAAAGCTCATCCCCAGCACATACCTCTTCCAATAAGATCAAATCAATTCCAGCAAGGCCACATTTTTGTATAATAATTCTTCCCAAGAGTTCCACTAACTGGGGACCAAATATTCAAATGGATAAGCCTAGGAGAGATGTTTTCATTCAAACCACCACACTGAAAACCATAGGAAAGAATTGGGGAAACAATTCATAGAGCATCTCATCAAGTACAGGTCATGTTATTTTACACTCGTTACACAGAATACAGCCCCTTCTTCATCATCATACATAGAAAGATGCACAGGGTGACACACGGGCAATAACTTCATACTGTACACTTGGCAAATATCCCCTAAGTTATGGATATTTTAATATGATAAGGAAGGATAATTTAATATGATAGTGAATTTTAACATGATAACTTAGAAAGCCTTAAAAATGTAAGCCTCAGACATTAGGACTTTTGATTGCTACTGCTCCTTGAAACTCTGTGACTGGTCTCACATCTATGAAGGACAGTGAGTGTATTATATACCAGTTCACTCTGAATAGTGAATCTTGTATCACAGAAAATGGCATACATCCCCGCAGAGTATAAAATCATATAAAGAATGCATTCTGCCTTTTATTGACTAGGATGGTGGTTTGAACGAGAAATTTGCACTTTTACTCCCATTTGATGAACTATTTTGGAGAGGTGTGGCTTGTGAGAAAAATGCATGGTCTTATTGGATGGAATATGCACTGGTGTTTCTCTCTTTCTCTGATGCCTGACGAACAGGATGTAACCCTCTCTGCTAGTGCTATAGCACCGTCACTCCCGGTTCTTGTCGTGTTGGTCATTGACTAACACCCATGATAGTTTCACTGTGAGAAAATCTTCAGTTAAAAGCTCTCTGTTATAAGAGTTGCCATGGTTGTCATATCTCTTCAGAGCAATAGAACAGTATAACTAAGTCAGCTAGGCGATACCATTGAGGACAACAGTTCCTGAGTGGTGGAATTTTTGAAAGTATGCATGTATTCTCTGTGAAAAACACTCAGTCACAGATCCTTTGCTGAAAAATGAATTTCTTTGCCATAAGCAATCTTAAGACACATCATATGTCAGTATATCACATGCTCTTTAAATAAATGGACAACTGCTGCCTGAAACCTTATTGTAAGACAAACAAATCCATAACTGAGATATGTATCAATTCCCATAGGACACAGTCTGATACAATCAAATGACTCTATTGTCTTTTTAAGGTAAGCTTTCAATTACAGTCTTATGATGAGCCTCTGTGGATCATGAAGTAGATATTCAGCAAGGTTAGTGTATGAATGAATGTTTGTGATTGAGAACTTATAACAGTTTATCATATAAGTAGCCCTTATTTCTATGACTACAGTTATCATTATGTCATTAACATGGTGACTGTGTTAGGTAACTCTTCGTTATTATAACAGTGTCCCAGACATAATCAACTTTTTTAAAAAAATAAAATAACTATACTCACATTTTAGGCAGTCAAATTCAGAATCATAGGGCCTATTGCTGTTAAGCCTTTGGTGAAATTGTCAGAGGGGACTGCAGAGAGTTTTCAGTGAGGCATGCAGTTCTCCAAATAAGCAATGATCTAACAAGAAATAAGAAGGATCTGATGTTTTATGTATCCTCCTAGGGGGTGACCCAATGACGTTCCATTTGGCCCACCCCCTAAATCTAGACAAACTCCCAATACATCTCTTGAGATGCAAGTTAAACCCTTGGGCCTTTCTAGAGACAGTCAAGATCTAAACCATGAAAAATTTTCAAAATTATATTCAAAAAAATTTTTAACTTTGAAGTAAAAATTTAAAAACTTTATCTTCTGACAAGTCACACACAGTCTAGAGGAAGTAATGATAACTAATGTTTAGAAGTTATTCTTTTCAGAAATTTATAAAGCAAGCATGAGTTTGTGTGTAACTATGGACCTAGAATCTGTTTGCCTTTAATTAAAGTTATTATCTTCCACATATAGGAAAATGCAAGAACTTATATTTTAGAAATGAAAAATATATTCATTGAGACAACCCGGAGAAAGCTACAACAAAAAGAAAACTAATGTTTTATGAAATTTGTACTCAAGATCTTTAGACGGAGGTGTCTGTCTGGCTCCACCTGTAATGAACAAGTTGAATGATTTATAAGGCATGAACCCATGTCTTTTTTCTCTGTCTGTCCTCTGAGAAGAATCAAAAGAGCTGCTAAAAATTCCTGTAGCACTTCTTTTAAAAAGAAACCTCCCTGAATCTATATAATAGAGCAAGGACTTATTTACAAATGGTATGTTGGAAAGAATATTTAACGTGCAGTGGGAAGTAATTTGGTTTTTCGAAGCCTAAGTTTTATGTGTATGTGATTCGAGAGGTGGTGTATGCGACACGACAGACACGGGGAATAGATTTTGTCTACACTTTTGGTTAAATCAAATGCTCTGGATACTGTGACGAATGAGCCTTTTACAAAGGAGTGAGCACTAGTTATTAAATATTTGATTCATGAGGAGATGTGTTTTTAGATTCTGAAACAATTCAAAGCAATATACACATATCCAAAATTTTTAGCTTCCTTTGTGTGTGACTAAACTATTACTTTAGATTTCAGTAACTAAACCAACCTACCAAGTGTGTGCTGTCTGAAAATGAAACATAATTGGATCAGAACCTCACTTGGAGTACAAACAAGACTATCTATGACTCATCACCATGAAGCTTTCTGAATCTTTTACCAGACTTACAGCTCATAGTCATAAAGTATTTACTTTACTAAAGTTATTAGGGTTATAGTATGATCCAAAGGTGACCCAACCTGCAACCGTCTATCTCAGTGATAATTTTCCACTTCCTTGTGATATCAATATGCTTAAAAATAGAACAGATATCAGGGTTAGAAAATTAACACTTGTATTTCATAGTGACAAGACTCCAAAATAGATAGTCCTGTATGTACAACTAAGAATCATACAAGGACATGTGTTCAACTATGCTCATAACAGCATTATTTGTAATAGCCAGAACCTGGAAACAACCTAGATGCCTCTCAATTGAAGAATGGATACAGAAAATGTGGTGCATTTACACAATGGAGTATTACATAGCGGTAGAAAATAATGGCATCTTAAAATTTGCATGCAAATGGATGAATCTAGAAAAAAAAAAAACATGTTGGATTAGGTAGCCCAGACCCAGAAAGACAAATAAAATATGTATACTCGATAATAATTGGATTCTAGACATAAAGCAAAGAAAAAAAAAACTACCTACAGCCCACAACCCTAGACAACAAAGAGGACCCTAAGAGAGACATACAAAGATCTACATAGGAAGGAGAAAAAGAGAAGATCTCCTGAGTAAATTAGGAGTATGGTTTTTACAGAAGAGGGTAGAAGGGGAGGGGCAGGAAGGAAAGGTAGTAAAGAAAAAAATAAAAACAATAAAAAACAATGACAATAACAATAAAAAAGAATATGTATTTTATCAATGGTCCTTTTCTACCAATAATGTGATTCCAGAAAAGTTACTTGATGCCATGAAACTTATAACTATAAAATTAAATTAATAGAAATTTTAAAATATAATTACAAAGATAACCTGAGGTTTTTAAAATGTTAAGTGCTAAACACTTATTCACATGAAGTGCCTATCGACTGCATAAAGAAACACTGTTTTTAATGCAAAAATTTTTAAATAAAAAAATTAAAAATAAAATATATCTCTTAAAATTGATAACTGTGTCATTGAAATCAGCAAATAATTTTTCAGAGCACTTAAAAATAAAACTATTTTAATTATATATTTCAAAATTTTAATAAAAATTGATTTTACTCTCTGTCATATAATGGGCAATGTTTTATTATTAATGCTTGCTAATAAAAATATTCAATTTTATAAATGAGGTAATATCAGTTTGTACACTGATACATAGAAACTTACCAGGACATTCAAGATCATGGTAATTTTTATTCAAATATCAGGTGTGTTTTCTTATATTGTACAGTGAAACAACATGTAGGCTCATATAACAGGTACTAATCCTCCACAAATTCTCTCACTAGGAAGAAACCTAAATAACCTTTCCCCTTCTTTTATTGGGAATAATCATTTTTAATTACATTAGGATGAGAATGTTCATTAAACTCTTCACCAAAATCAATTATAATAGCAGAAATATAGCTGGGGTTTTCAAGTAAGTACAAGTGCTTTTCATGGCTGTGTATTCGCTGTTTGAGCAGAAGGACAGAAATGTCAGAGATGAAGGGACTGTAACGAAAAAAAATGACAAATCCTTTTGCTATCTAAATTATGAAATAACACACGATTAAGGCAACTTTTCTGTCCTCGGGTCAGCTTTCAAAATGCAGAACTTAAATGTCAAAGCTGAGTGCTCAGGTTCAGACAATTTTTGCTAGATCGAGAGAGGCCTCCTCCTGCTTCCTCCTTTGACCAGGTGGCTCTGCATGCTTCTTCCCATAGGTCAAAAGGGGGAAAAATACTCGTGGTGTTATAAGGATGCAATATTAACAAGTGAAAAATTAAATATTAACACAAACCTTGCAATTAACAACCATAGATCAGAACATGAATAATAAACTTTGGAAGAGGAGGAGGAGAAGAATTAAGGGTTCACAATTCTCACAAAATCCTTGAAACCAGAGGGGCTATGAATGTGCTGCAAGGCTCAGGTATGGGACTGAACATAGCAATCTTGTCAAGGAAATGCATGGCAACACACAGCCCCGTAGAAAAGATCGTCCCTGTCTCCAGGTCATTTGAAGGTTTGATGTTACATGTTATAACAAAAAAGTTCTTCAGTTTTACAATGCAAATGGAATTTATGCTCTGTGTTACAAAAGGAAAATGACATAAGATTTTAAAATGCATGGAATTGATTTTACAGTTTCTGAGGAAGATGCTGTAGAAGATATATATGCAAGGGGTACATACAAAAGAAGAGAAACCTTTTTATTTTATGGAGAAGAATTCATGAAAAATACAGCTTATTTCTCATAAGAGACACGGCGGGGGGGGGGCGGAAGTAGGGATAAAAACCTCACCCACATAAAGGGAATATCCCTAAACCAGCTACACAGAAAGCTGCATGATCTAACTCTCTTAACAGAGTCTGGCATTATCCCAGACGAATTGTGTCCCTGTCTCCTTCTCTTCCATATGTACCAAATATGAAATATAAAACATGTTATATCTCTGCATTGAATGCATTGATCTTAAATGATCAGAACATCTTCATTTAACAATTGACCCTGTAATCTTCCATTTGAGAAGTCAGACAAAGTTAACTACTTGGGCTTCAACTGATTATATGGAAAAATCATGGGTAAAGAAAACCGGACTTGCTGAACATAGCAGACAATGAGAACTACTGAGAACTCAAGAACAATGGCAATGGGTTTTTGATTCTACTGCATGTACTGGCTTTGGGGGAGCCTAGGCAGTTTGGATGCTCACCTTACTAAACCTGGATGGAGGTGAGCGGTCCTTGGACTTCCCACAGGTTAGGGAACCCTGATTGCTCTTCGAGCTGATGAGGGAGAGGAACTTTATTGGGGAAGGGAAATGGGAGGCGGTGGCGGGAAGGAGGCAGAAATCCTTAATAAATAAATAAATTTTAAAAAAAGAAAAAAAAGAAATATCACTCCTCTCCAAACATTACTAAGAGCAAAAATAAAACTGAAGGCAAGTCCACTGTCATGATATTAAAGTGTGTACCTGTAATTCAGTGATTGAGGGCCTATCTAGCATGTGAAAGATGAAGAGTTGCATTCCCAGCACTGTGAGGGATAACCTAGTCCCGTTCAGCTTCTTGAGAGAAGTATTCTACTAATGCCTTCATCGGAGTTTTAAAAACTTAGCAGGTTGTAATGAAGGAGCTGAATACTGTGTTTTGCTTTACTGTCTAGGTACAAAGAGTTGATGTATTCTTTTCCTATTTAATTTATTATAAATTTTCAAATATGTTTTAGTTAACATAGTTACATAACGTTTCTTCACCTTCTCCTCACTTAAACTTCCCAAGTTAATTCCTTTTGAATTCCTCCCATGTTCTCCGCCATCCAAACATATGGACTCTTCTTCTTTGATTAACGTTGTTAAGCACACATTTACATAGACATTCATATGTATACAATTATGTACAAAATCTATAAATACAACCTAAAGTTAATCTTTGCTGTTTGTATGCTCCTAGTTTCAAGGCTGACCCCTCTTCTTTGGGCAGTCAATGATGGGGCTCACCCCTGGGAGTGGTTAATCTATATCACAGGTCCTGAATTGTCTCAAGTAGTGAGCATACGGACATGGAAGGAGGAAAACCTGAGGGACCCGCCCTTAGACAGTGAGCTAAAGGTAGCTAAATGACTGTTGGGAGAGAGAATTGATCACTCCCGGGGAGGAGCTTCTTATTTAATTTTTAATAGATATAAGTATACCCAAATCAAAACAAGAGCAAACAAATGAACAAGATTCTCAGTTATTTCTCAGGATTCCAATGGCTAAGGGAAAGCTCCAGATGGTTGGGATTGCTTTGACAGAAAATGACTCTGCTTAGTTGGTCAAACCTGTCCTTGTTTGCTGGTTTGTACTGAGGGGAATAGGTGAGTGGGGATAAATAGGACAGGAAGTAAACAGAGTCTGTTGATTTCTGGAAGCACTTAGATCCAGAGAATGAATAACCAGACACACTTGGCTACTTGCTCTTTTGGGCTGCTTCTAAAGGAAAAGTCATCACAAATCTAAACTGGGATTAGACAATCCCCAGACAGCATTGTGATTTTGGAAGAAATTTTAGGCCAGATTGAGCACTTCAATAATGCCCTGAATCTCATTTTCTCCTCTAGTGATGCCACCCACTCCAGGGCCCCATTGCCTGTCAAACTCAAATACTCAAAAAGTTCCCTCTAACTCCAAAAGAGTGTACCTCATTAACCACATTACTACATTTAAATATGAAAACAAGTGGAATAAAAGTTATAGTGGCAATTTTTAAACCATACCAAAAAAAAGTCATACTGTTTAAGAGAATGAAGTTTTTCCAAAATAACCCAGAATTTGGACACCAGATATGGGAAAATGGAAATTTGTCAGAACTTTCAAAATCAGCCAGACGTTCTTTATAAAGAAACAATTGTTCTATTTTCAAAATCAGTAGAGTTTAGGGCTAGAAGCAACAGCTGCAGGAACGATGAAAAGGACAGATTCTACCACTATAATCATTGTGCAAAGGGCTACAGGCTGAGTATCAGTCTTACGGGGCATTCATATGGATTGGAACTCAACCTGTCAGAAATGTCATCTTCAAATGGGATGTGTGCATTATCCTAAACTTCTGTGATAATAGGTCAAAACCTCTTGTGACAGAAGGAGGTAAGTCAGACTGGACTTGGAAAGGAAAGGGGAAGTGAGAAAGAATGGTCTGTGTCCCATTTTAGCTGCTCTTCGAGGAAATGCTGTATTTGTGTTTGTTTTAAATATTCATCCTAAGAAGAAATGCACAGGCTCCCATCTGTCATCAGGAATAGATAAAACCAGGCAATGAAATAAGTGAATTTTGTTTCAAATTTTAAAACTAAGGCACAGAAGCTGCTTTAGAAAGTTTCAGAACCAAGCTTTGGCACAAGAGACACAGTGCAACAATGACCATGGGCTCTCTCTTGCTTAGAAGGCTCTTGGGTCTTTATTTAAATATAACACTTTGTGGGGCATATTGGAACTTCCATACATTCTTTATAAAGCATGTAACTAAGAACACCACAAAAAAGCCATTTATAAAAAGCTTTGAAACCAGTTGTGACAGTAGTCATAAATGTATCTCATTTTCCTTCTTTATCTTATAGAGTTTATAATCAGTCACATACCCACAGGCAAATAAACTACCTGATATAACTCTTCCTTCTGATGTATGTTTTGTTTCTCAATTGCCTATGTACTCATTTTAATAGTTTGGTCTATGAGTACGAAGTAAAACATGCCTAACTTATTAAAATAATTTAATAGATCATTTTTTGAGCCATGGCACCTACCACCCAACCGATAATGCATTCTAATTTAACATAATGTAGCTATAAATATCTAACAATAAATAATCAAATTTTATTTTATTTTTCAAATTTTATTTTTATATTAATACATAGATCACAAATTGATCTAATTCTCTCTAGCTCTATCAAATGGAACATTTCCTTCAATGGAATAAGAATATCTATTCAAATATAGCAAATTCCTCATTTATTTATATAAGCATTAATTTGAAATATGGTTTTGTTTTAAAGTATTTTCATTTAGTCATTGAAAATTTCATGTATGTGTCTGTGTGTATTTATCTGTATGTGTGTGTGAGTGTCTTTTCAACAAATGTATTTTGACTGTACTTACCCCAAAAACTTTCTTCTAGTTTTCCTTCGGACCCATCAAAACATTTCTTTCTCAAATTAATATTCTTTTTAACTTTTAAAGTTTAGTAATCCACCAAGTCTTAGCACTGTGATAAGCAATGAACGGCATGAAGTAAGCATGTATTGTGGGTGAGAGACAGCCATTATGACAGTAGAGTCTTTCTATGTGTACATTTATATGTATAAATGTATGTGCTGAAATAGGAGCGGAGGGGCTGAGTCCCCAGCACCCCAGCCGCTTGGCTAGCTTATGCCCCGAAATAATTACACAGACACTGTATTCATTTAATCACTGCTTGGCCATTTCTATCTAGCCTCTTCTAGGCTAACTCTCACACCTGGACTAGCCCATTTCTAATCATCTGTGTGTAGCACCCCAAGGTGCGCTTACCGGGAAGATTCTAGCCTACGTCCATCCTGGGTCGGAGCTTCATCGCATGTGTCTGGCCTGGCGAGGGGAACATGGCGTCTCTCTGAGGCGTCTGCTCCCAGAGAGGAGAGCTGTCGAGTCTGAGCTCACTTTCTCTTCCTCCCAGCGTTCTGTTCTGTTTACTCCTCTCACCTATGTTTTAACTTATCAGGGCAAGCAGCTTCTTTATTTAATTAACCAATGACCTTCCTCCATTACGTATGCATGCTTATGTGTGTATATATCTACACACATGGTAGTAGGTGGCTTGTGGATCTCAGAAGTTGTTGTTAGATGTCTTCCTCTATCCCTCTCCATCATAAAATTTTACCTATGGCCTCTCAAGGAAAAAAAACGGTCCAATTTGAGAAGACTGCTTAGACAATGTAATGGTGACTAGGGATATTCTGCTGTGCTCATAGACTGGTGCCTAACACAATTGTCATCAGAGAAGATGCACACCCACAGCCAAGCTTTAGGCAGAGATTAAGGAATCCTGAAGAAATGGGGAGAATGAATTGTAGTGGCCAGAAGTGTCAAGGGCACCTCAAGAAAACCCACAAAACCAACTAACCTAGGATCATAGGACTCCAGAAAATGACACATCAACCAGGCCGCCTTCATGGACCTGACCTATATATGTAGATAAATGTACTCTACAGTTGTACAGTTGTAGCTTGGACTGCTGTTGGAATCCTAACAGTGGGAACTGGGGCTGTCTCCAACTATTTCCAGGCTTTTGGGACTCTACTACACCTCATACTGTGTCATCTTATCCAATCTTAAGGTATGGGGAGGTGCTTAGTCTTACTGCACATTGATATGGCATGTTTTGTTGATATCCATGGGAGACCTGCCCTTTCCTGAACAGAAAAGGAGAAGGAATGGATTGGGCATGAGAACAGAGCAGACATGGAGGAGAGGGACTGAGAGAAAGGGAGAAAGGGAAATTGTAGCAAGGATGTGTATTTATTTATTTTTTTTATTAAGAAAGAAAGAAAATTTCCGCCTCCTCCCAGCCTCCCACTCCTCCC
>NW_004949117.1:518737-554932 GCF_000317375.1 Microtus ochrogaster
TTGGTGAGCTCCCAATAGATCAGCCCCACTGTCTCCGTGGGTGGGTGCACCCCTCTTGGTCCTGACTTCCTTGCTCATCTTCTCCCTCCTTCTGTGAAGGATGTGTATTTATGCATATATTTATACATATTTTATATGTCTCAAAACATGAATTCAAGAGATGTGAAGGACAATGCCATGTAATACAGAGACATAAGAAGGAGATGCCACTGGGGAAAGAAATGCACAGGGAAAGACATAGCTTTCCACTTTCTTGGTTGAAACATTCACAAAAAAACCATAAATAAATATATACTCTAGGGAAGATAAGGTAGTTGCAATGTATAACTACAGATGCCTAGCATGCCGATTAGTATATGATAATACATTTAAAAAGAATTTGTCCCCACACAATGTGCAGTTTTTCTCCCAAGAGGCCAGAGCTGGGGTCTTCTTGCTTTAGTCAGGCTGACTTCTCACCGCGTCTACTGTCTGTGAGTGGGAAGAAGCAGAGAGCAGCAAAAGGGAACTGAGCTCCGAATCCTGTGCCTGACGTCTTCAGGGACACATTTCTTCAGAAACACAGGTGATCTCCCCAAAGGAAGTTATCCTAAAGGAAGCAAGGTTCACATGTGGGATCTCCAATGGTTGGGCCCAGAGGCAGGAGAATCAGAAGTTGGAGAGCAGTAGACGCACAGTCATTCTGCCTCAAAATTACAAAGAAACAATCAGAAAACAATGAAGAAGGTGTTCACGTCACTTTGTAATTAAAAATGATTTTCTACAGGATATTTTGCTATTTGTCAGCAACTCTACAATGTTGAGAATAATCAGCTACACATATTTGTGGGAAACTTAAAAATGTCATTTTAAGTAAGATTGGAATTGGCTTGCTGAAACAAGTATTTTATGGTGATTGCCTTCAAATAAAAATAAAATAAAATGAATGAACAAATTTCTTCCTCATGGTGAAATGCCAAAAGGTAGTTGAGAATTTATTTAGCATAGTTGGCTGGGTAGTAGTAAATATATACTACATATGATTTTATTATAGTCAGTCTGTCCTAATTGAAGCCATATCAGTTTTTTTTTCCTGTTTCCTAGGCAGTAGATATATTGCAAGCTTAAGCAGAACAAGAGAGAGAAATAGTAAAACTCACAGCCTGGTGCTGACGATGCAGTTCCAATGAGGTCAGAGGAACTTGTGTGGTAGGCTGCAGGGCTATAGTCATTTCTCTCCAGGAGCTGCTGTTCAGAAATGACCTGAGCTAAATGACTATGTTCCTTAGTTCAGGTTACTGTTACCATTTTTCTCACATCACCTGAAAGAGTAAATTTGTAATTCATATCATTAATTTCCCAATCAACTTCCCTTTTACGATATCACATTTACAACATGAAACCAAGCCAATTAGCTATTTTAAGCATAGTTTAGAGTTTAAGGAACGACTAGTGTTCTTTTTAATGGAGGGTGGAGTATCAAGACAATTGGAAACATGTCCTTTAGAATTTTAATGTTTGGGAGAGAATCTTTAGACTCTCAGTCGATGTTTAAAACTATGTTTAACTCTGAATCATGTATATGCAATGTTATTTCCTACATTAATATATTATAAACTTAAATTTTATAAATCAGTCACAATAATATGTTAGCAACAGGAACTAATAATGCATAAACTATTATGATAATATAGTTTAATAAAAGACAGCCAGACAGTGGTGGCACATGCCTTTAAGGCAGGCAAATCTCTAGAAGTTCAATACCAGCCTGGTCTTCACAGGGAGTTCCAGAACAACAAAGGCTACATAGAGAAACCCTGTCTCAAAAAAAAAGTTATAGATATTTTTTATCACAAAATATATTATTGTATTTTTTCACTCTTCATTTTTCAATTTTTGCCTTTATTCATTATTTGTATATTTATTTTATTCATTTTAACACATATCATTGCAAAGTTTAACACATATTGCACACATAGCTTACTTTATGGCATTTCCATCAATGTATATAAGATACATTGTTCATTTTTACCCATTCAGACATTAACATTTATGGTTCTTTTTTCCCCTTATCTTCTCATAGTCTGGTAGTTCTCATGATACTTTAATCTCTTTCCCAACAACACTAATCAGTGACCACATATCAGAATCAAACAATATGTGGGTTTTATTTAGTTAACACTTTTGCTCTTTGGAGGCCCACCACCCTGCTCCCAAAATAAATACATGGAGATGTATTCTTACAGCTTGGCTTGTTTCTTGCCACGTTTTTTAAAAAATGATAATCCTATCTTTTGACGCCCGGCTTCTACCTTTCTATATTATATGCCTTTCTTTGCTTCTTACTCCATGGCTTGTTGTATAACTGGAAGGCTGGCCCCTGGATTCCTCCTCTCCTCCTTTTCTCACTTCTCCTCTTTCTCCCTTCTCTAAATTTCTCCTCCTACTTATTCTCTCTGCCTGCCAGCCCCACCTATTTCTGTCTTCTGCTTAGCTGTTGGCCATTCAGATTATTATCAAACCAATCAAGTGTTTTAGACAGGCAAAGTAGCACAGCATTACCCAATTAAACAAACGCAACATAAAGGAATGCAACACATCTTTGAATCATTAAATAAATATTCCACACCATAAATGTAACACATCTAAAGTAATATTCCACAGCATGTGTATTTGTAAGACTGGCTTACTTCACTTAACATAGAGTCCCCCAATTGTACCCATCTTCTTAGAAAAACATAAATTCATTGTTGAGTGAAACTCAATTTTGTACAAGGGCTGCAATTTTGTTATATGCTTACCCGTTGACATCACGGCCATACTCTTCTCTTTAAGATAATGGAAGGTGCTACAACACCTAAGTGATAAAGTGATCTGAAAACCAGCAAAGCACCATGAAGGAATCTGACCTGATACTCGAGATAGAGACTATCAAATAGGCAAATGATGTATATACAGGACAAAGAGAAGTTTCATGTTCTGGGAGAGAAGGAGGAGCATAGCCCAGACAATTTTTTTATATTCCTTAGAATAGTTCACAGTGTAAACTTGTGAATTATTTTTGTCATTCTTCACTTAATATATTGAGATTTTGCTTTAACTAACAAGAGTGAAAGATTCAACCAGAAGCAAAACCACAGATAAAATGTTATTATAAGCACCTGGAGCCTTTTCTATTGTTAAGAGGCAATTGTTATACCTATAAATAATAATCGGAGTAACACAAGGCAGATTACTCAAAATGTCATTCATTGAAAGCAGGCATTTTGAAGGCTTACAAAAAGCTTCATAAAATACACACAAATATGACAATTAACAAGAAATGCATTCTTTATGACTTGTTTCATTTAAAATGTAATTATATCATTTCCCTCTTCTTTTCTCCATCCAACAAATCCCATTCCTCAGCATTTCAAATTCATGTTCTCTTATTGTTTAATTACTATTGTTAAATGTATAAATACAATATGGTATTAATATAAAAATTCTTAATAATCCTATATTATATGCTACATATCTCTTAAGGAAAAACAAATACCATGTATATACTAATATTTCTGATATGACTTTTTGATGTTAGTTGAATATTACATAATAAAATAGTTCCGTGCAAATCAAATTAATTTATTGCACAGAAGATTTAGGCTTTACCTTCATCCAGTAACTGATAAAAACAGATGCAGAGACCCAAAACCAACCAGTAGGCCAAACTCTGGGAGTCTTGCTGAAGAGAGGGAGGAAAGATTTGTAGGAGGCAGAAGAATCGAGGACATCACAAGAAACCCAAAGAAACAACTAACCTGGCTCATAGGAACTCACAGAGTCTAAACCAGTTGCAGTGGGACCAAGCTAAGCCCTCTAGAGATATGTGACAGTTATGTAGCTTGATCTATTGGTGGGACTTCTAACAGTGGGAGCAGAGCCTGTCCCTAATGCTTTGGCTGGCTCTTGGAACTCTCTCCCTCATATTCCTTGCCCAGTTTTAAGACAACTGGATGTGCTTAGTTAGTCTTACTTCAAGTTGATATGCCACCTTTTGTTGATACCCATGGGAGGTCTGCCCCTTCTGAAAAGAAACAAAAGAGCAGTAGATAGATTTGAGTGAGGGACAGATGTATGGGAGAAGGAGGGAATGGGAGAGAAGGAGAAGAAACTGCAATCAGGATGTAAAATAAATTGATAAATTAAATTTAAAAAAAAACAATATAAGTTTTAAATTGAGCACCATATATTGCCTTAAAGGAAATTGGCTGAATCAAAAATGTGTGGCCTTTTTAATATATTCATGCAAGGGATCACAAAATTGAGAATCAGAGAGCTGGTCTGATCTAGTTGCCTTGAGAGATATGTGTCACAGTGTTTTCGGGTTAGATTCCTTGACACCTGGAGCACGGGTTGCCTTTTAGTTCCTGAGAAACTGAGATAATTCTTCAGGCTGTGAAGCATTTAGGCCACCTGTTTATCTTGGTGTTCTCTAGCAGTTAGTAAAGCACACAGAGCATGGAAGAACAATTAGTCTTAGACATTAATCTTATGGACCCTGTATAGCTGGCAATCCTCATTGTATCCTGGCAACTATCATTTGCATTCTTCCTGACAACCATCCCTGAATTCTAAATGTCTAATTGCTTGCAATAAACCTGTTTCAGCCTCACTCTTGCTGTGACCCCTCTGACCTGGCCTGATTGACATTCCCTCTGACCATAACCAGGTAACCCTGGCTGGGTAGCTAAGTGCTGGTGCTTACACAATCTAGCCTGTTTAAAATGCTAGGCATAATATTCAGAGCTGGGAATGTAGCTCATTGAGGCTGTGAGTTTGATATCATCATCATTTAAATCATATGAAAACAACGATTTAATTTCCATACATTTAAATTTCTATGCTTTGCTTAATAAACTAGGTTTCATTTTCATTCTAGATGAAATGTTCTATTGTTTAACAGTCAATTATAATTTTAATATATTGAATCTATTAGAAATTTGGAAAAAGTTTTTGTTTGAGTTTTTGTTTTTGTTTTCTGGTTGTGTTCATAACATTTTAACAATTGTATTCACACATATGTCTGACAGTTGCATAGGTTGTTCTACTTGTGGGATTCCTAGAAGTGGGAGCAGAGACTGTTCCTAACACTTTGGCTGACTTTTGGGAACCTGTTCCTCATAATGTGTTGCCCTGCCCAGTCTAATACAAGGGGAGGAACTTAGTCTTACTTCAACTTGATACCCATGAGAAGTCTGCCCCTTTCTGAACAGTAACAGAGGAGAAATAAATTGTGGGGTGGGGTGGAGGAGCATTGGAGGTAGGTAATGGGAGGAAAGTAGGGAAAATAAACTGTGGTTGAGATATAAGATAAATGAATAATTTTAATTAATAAAATGTGGGGCCTTTATTGTGTTCAAGGTAAATTTATACAACATATATCTTTATTAAAACTCTTAGAATTAAATCCAGTGCTTTAATTATGTTGGACAAGCACTCTCCTACTGATATAGCATACACCCCAGAAGGCAACCTGTCTTTAAGATGGCTTCTGCCCATGTTGTAAGAAACCACCTACTTTTGTGCATGCCTTTCTTCATTAGGGTTCAGACACTGTATAACCAAGTATCTCAGACAAAATGATCATACAAATAAGATATAAGGAAATTAATTGCAAAATAAAATGAACTATACTGGAAAGCTATTTAGTTAATCAGCATTGATCAAAACACACATGTTCCATAGCATAGTTTATTCTAGATTTGACATATATTATGTGCCCATGATACTTCAACATGACAGTTTCCTAAAATAGGCCTAGATAAGGACAATACTAGTTGACAAGCTGATACATATAGGGAAAAATTCAAATATCCTCTTAATTAAATATCATCCAGAGACTTACCAATGAACCACTGGTTGGTTTATGGAAATGTGGGAAGAAATGCTTGTGTGATACATGTGATATGTCTATAATTAGAACCATGGAGCATATTAATTAGAGTTGGGTATTTATGAGCTTAAGCAACAGGCTAAATTAGGTTGACAGACAATTAAATGAGGGATCAAGGAATGATCATAAAAATGAATTTGTATGACAGATCTAAGTTATTTTTACACCCATGTGGACAAACTGTCTTTTAATCACAGCAGCTGTAACTAGCAGCTGATATTAAAATCAAAATTCCTTGCCATACCTTCTTACAGATTACTATATTAATTAAAATGTGCTCCACATCATAGCAATTTAGAGACGAAACATGGTAAAAATGCAAGATTAACTGCTGACTCTGATTTAGGTGATGACCAAAGTCACAATAAAAGCTAGAAAAAGAATATGTTCAAGAAAATAATAAACTATAAGTATAGCAAAACCAAGTCTATGTGAAAGCTGAATAAGAGTAGGAAATGAATAGCTCTAGAAAAGATAAATTCTAATTAAAATGTATCTGAAGTTTATGTATGTATGTATGTATGTATGCATGCATAAGAATATGGTGAGGTTGTCATTACAGAATAAATTAGTGGTAAATTTTATATGTGGTACAGCAAATAAAATATCATTTGTTGCTTAGGAAAAGATTAGGTACAATTGTCTATAATGCAAATATCAAAGCAAAGAACTAAATAAAGTTTGTGTTTGTAATGTGTACATCAAGTATTTCTTTAATATATTAATATTATCTAATAATAGTATATGCTATGCATATATTACATATGTATAGCATGATATTAATAATATATTAATTATATGTATAATATAGTACATATAATACGTAATATATATTGCTTTAGACCTTTTGATTGCATGGATTTCTCCTTGAAGATAATAGTCAAAGAGAATCATAGTTCATGCAGTTACATGAGTCCATAAAGGAAGAAGTATTGCCATTCCCTTCCCTTATACACCTTTTCATGGTTCTTCTATTCTAGCATGTATAACTTAACTATATCACTCCTAGTATGAAACTTTTGGAAATGAAGTCATTTAGCTGCTCTCTTGATTGCCTAACTTGAAAGGTATGTTCTATTATGAAAAAAAAAAGTTACACAATAGCTATTAGGTGGAAAAGGTAAAGGAAAAGATTTTGAAAGTTTTCATAGTAAAGAAATAGTGAATTCTGTGAAATAATATATTAAACTTTTAGAAAGTATTGTATAATATATGCATATGTAAAAATATCATATGGAAGAATAATGGATATGTACACTTTATTGATTAAAGGGACAAATAAAGTAATATCAATTAAAATTCCTGAATAAATTAAACTATTATTTTCTAAATTTTCCATATGAAATAACCCCTCCATTAAATATAAAGGATGCATTATTTGCCTTAAAACAAATAGACTAATTATTATAATTAAATAGAAAAGGGAAGAAATGTCACATTTAATCTGGATAAGAATAATTATTGTTTTGTAACCCTTCTACACACACACACATGGAAGAATGCACATAATCATAGGCATGCCAGTCCCAGTATGCCCACTGTGAACTCTCTCTCTCTCTCTTTTGTGGATGGTACACATATTTTGAAAGGTTGTTTTTCAGGTAGATAAAAAAAAGCTCAGAACTACTCTAGATGAACAAAAAATAATTTAAAATATTAAAGGAACAAACAATCTCTATTAACTCCGCATTATGAAACACCTGGTAAGACATGAGTAGGAAGGGACACTTATGAAGAGCCACAGGTTGACACCAGAACCAAGACTTTGCCATGGCTGATATGCATGTCATGGGCTTGCATTTTATTAGAAAGCAGTGGAGAAATCATTGAAACTGTTAGTCTTATTCAAACTTACAACTAAAGATGCAGCTCTGTGGTAGGGTTTATGAGAACATCAAGACTGCAATCATTGATGGTGCTCCACATGAAAGTGAGCTCAAAAACAGGTAATGGAAAGTGTTCACACGGGTTAGTGATGGCAGGAGCTTATTCCATGGGGAAGAAGCTAAAAATACTCCCAGCCATAATGTCAGCGATACAATGCCCTAGTTTTGATTCTGTTGCTGCAATAAAATACCCTGGAAAAAAGCAACCTAGGAGAAAAAAGTTTTATTTTTCCTCACAATTCCATCAGAGAAAGGAAGTTTAGGCACCAGAAATGTTAAAGCATCTAGTCACCTCACATGCAAGCAGAAGAGAGGAATTCATGCACACTCATTTTCTCCAGTCCCAGACAGGCCAGGGCCACAATCTGAGGAATGATGTCACCCACAGTGTGCTGAAGTTTCCCGTATCAATTATATAAACAAGGCATTCCCAATAGACAAACTCACAGGTCAACCTGATCTGGACAATTTCACATTGAGATACCTTTTCAATTATATATATATACATATACATACATATGTGTATATATATACATATGTATATGTATATGTGTGTACATATATTTATATCTCATCATATAGCTCATCTAGGAGTGGTTCTTGTGAGATTTCGTGGTCTATGTGGAAATTTCAACTGTTGTGGTCATTGTACATATCTATTTTGATAGCCATCTTGCTAAGATTTCAAGGGTTCAGTTCCCTGTCATAGTAGGAAACTCTTTTACTCAGCAGCAATCCTGGCCCTGTGGTTCCTGCAAAAATTTCTCATAACCATTTCAAAATTTAAATTTTTGATCTGAGATTTTGCCAGAGACAGTAAATTTACAAACACAGAATGAGGCTTTATTTTGTCATATTTATCTGCATAGCTCTCATACTCTCATAATATTTTCATAAGATACACGATTTCGTTAGAGTTAAATTTACTTTTATATATCAGAATTTTGGTTATTTTTCATGTTTTCTTAATATTTTTTCGATTTCTTTGAGGCATTTGAAGATTAAAGAAAACAGTTTAAATTCAGAGGAAAGTTACCACAGCAACATTCAAGTGGGTTCAAGTGGAAAAAACTCTGCTAACATTTTCCCTTTCATCTTCTAAGCATGCTCCAACAAAACAGTCATGGACACAGGACTGTAAGGAATGGTCTCCATGATAGAATGGTATCCTACAGGGAAAACCAGCACCCAGATGACACATGTGATCATATCAGTCACGTGAGCCACACCTGGAGCTGAAAAGGATGGATGATAGTCTTGCGACAGGTAAATGAAAAAAGGTCTGACTATGTCAACAAAATCTATACCAATCATTATGGTTTTCCCTCCAGTAACCCCGCCCTTCTTTGTTACATTGTTTCATGATCCTTAGGGTTAGGTTTTGTAAGTAGTTTTGAGAAAATTTTTTAAGAACCACAAGACTAGAGTCAGAGCCCAGTAATTGCATTTTTACATATGACAGAGTTGCACCCCTGAAATCTTAACAATATGTCCCCCCAAAAAGATTTGCACAATGACAAAAACTATTAACATCCCCCTTAAGATATGGGATCAAGACAGTCTTACAACCCATAGAGGAAAATTATAGGAAACTGTTGGCAGCTAATAAAAGGAGGATCAGTCTTCTCCAAAGCGAAGCCTCTAATAGGTTACCACTTTGGGGTATATATCAAAAGGATGCTTAATCATACCACCAGGACATGTGCTCAATTATGTTCATAGCAGAATTTTTTGTCATAGCCAGAACATCAAAACCTAAATGCCCCTCGACTGAAGAATGGATAAGGAAAGTGTGGTACATTTACACAATGAAGTACTACACAGCAAAAAAAAAAAAAATGACACTTTGAAATTTGCAGGCAAATGGATGGAACTAGAAAACATATTGAGTGAGGTAACCAGGGCCAAAAAGGACAATTATTATATCTATTTGCTCATAAGCAGGTTTTAAACAAAAAACAAAGAAACCCAACCTACAAATCCCAATCCCAGAAAACCTAGACAACAACGAGGACCCTAAGAAAGACATCCATGGACCTAATGTATGTGGGAAGTAGAAGAAAACAAGATCTGAATAAATTGGGAGCATAGGGACCATGGGCGAGAGTTGAAGGGGAGGGAAGAAGAAGGGAGGAAAGCAGAGAAAAATGTAGAGCTCAGTAAAATCAATAATAATAAAAATATATTATACTCGCAGAAAAAATTCTCAGAAATATAATATAAAAGAAAAACCAAAACTACTTACTTTCCCCAAAGGAAACCAAGGACAAAATTGTTGTTTCAGTAAAGTACAGAAAAAAAATATAATTTTAAAGAATTTTACTCAAAAGTTACTGTCAAATTCAGGGAACATGGTCTATTTCCAGGACGGAGGGTGTCCCTAGAGTTACACTATTAAAGTTGAGTGTCTGTTGGTAGAGAGATTTGGAGTTCTTTTTTGACAGCTGTCTTTAAATTATTGCATATTTGTTACATCATTAACTGACATTTTTCTTGACATAAATATTTACACTCTACATTTTAAAAATTGAAGTCCTTCTAATAGAATTTACTATTGGGCAACTCCTTCAGTCTCAGTTCCGTGAGGAAAGACTGGCACCTGCTGGCATAATACATTCAAGTCACAGCTGGACTAAATGTGAACTCTCAGTCAACAAGTCGATGTAGGTATTTGTTTTAATTGCTATTTTTTAGTTCCATAATATGACATTTGCTTTAGTTTGTATTAAAAATATCAAATGTTACTATTTATATTATCAAAGTTTTTTTTAAAGATGAAATTTGAGCAAGATCTACAACGTTAAGGGAAAGTAGTAAATTTAAAAATCGTTGTTTTGGAGGTCTAAACTAACCAGAATAAAGTAGTCAGAATTATATATTGAGAATGAGTATGTTACCAAAGATTCAGTTACAAATTGTAGGTAGAGAATGGGCAGACATTCTCAGGTTAGACTAAAACAGGGTGAACTTAGACCCAATATTTCACAAGTTAGTTCCAGCACTGTTTTTAAAGTTTTAGACATCAGCAAATCCTATTCAGATTTCAATGAACAATAATGTGCAAAACACATGATAGACAACAGCATTTGATGTTCTTGTTTCTTTTGTTTTGATTTCATGAAGTACACTTGTTCATCCACGTATTGAGTGAACATTATATCTAACTATTCAAATATTAGGAATTAGAAAATCTGATTCACCCGAGTTTTTTCCTGTTATATATAGCCAAGTCTACTTAGAATCCCTGTACATTATGTTTAGTGATTTTCTATTTCACTTGAACTTATTGCCACCCTTGTCAAATTTCCATGTTCTCATCGTAAACACTATGTCACTAATTGCTCATCTTGCTCCTACCACCACTAATAGTGCTATACTCACCCCAGTAGATCTTTTTCATCACAAATTCTATATTTAATGGAATCACAATTTGCTGACTAGGAAGAAATATTTCTCCATTTAGAATAGTCATTAGAACACACTTATCTATTATATTAACACATTTGTCATCATATTATGTTAATTTTCCTATATACACTTAACATACCAAGCCAACTTATAAACATACAAACACTTAATTAGATACTTTAAAGATATATAAATAGCTATTCACAAGATCAAATGTGTGATTACATTGATCACACTTGTGCTGTTGATATAGAGTCTAGTTTTATGAGGATTTTAGCAGAGGAAAATTTCATTTTGTATAAGTGTGACTCCATACATTTGCATTCTAGAAGTAATGGAATTTTGCCTGTGGGTTATTTTTCTTCGTCCTTTTTCATAAAGTAGTATGACTAGCATCTAAATTGTGGCTGTCAAATCTGAATATGTATTTCTATAAAACATATGAAAACTTGTTAGGTTATAATTGGCGTAGTTGGGCAGCAGATATTTAAAATATAAAGTAGATTAATGTTGACATGTTTAAACAACCATGAAATCATATATCTCTTCTGCAACATCTTTCTTCTTTATCCTTTTAGTAATCTGTAACTCCAGACCCTTGCACATTTTAGAACTTGCTATAAATAAAATCACAGAATTATTAATGGGCATACCTCCCATATCTCTCCCAAATTTATGTTGTTTTACAATCATTGAACTCAACTTTACTACTGGTGTGTGCTTGCATGTGGGGTTATAAAAGTTTTACTCCGCTGTGGCATCCTTTACCACTCCCTCACTATTTCCTTTTCTCATTTCTCCTTTCTCCCTTCCCTAGGTAATTCTTCTGCTCTTCTTCACATTCATGGTGGTGTGTGTGTGTGTGTGTGTGTGTGTGTGTGTGTGTGTGTGTGTGTGTAATATACACGTATGCATGAGCAAGCCTGCATACTTAGGACATGGGTGTAAGTATGCCGTGCACCGTGCCCCTGTGTCTGCGTTCTGTGCTCTAGCACCCAGTTACCGAGCTTCAGGCAAGGGGGCTGGAGATTAAAATACACAAACACGCACAGACAGAGAGACAGCGACACGGGTCATCCTTGAATTCCCCAAGAATACCCCCTTTATTGTGTTCAGGGGCAGATTATATAGAGATAACCACGCCCCAGCCAAACCCACCAGAAACCACTCTCCTGCTATCAGGAACTCCTGAAGGTCTAGTGCTCAGAACCGCTAGCTGTAGGCACTCAGATCAGGGGATTACAAGAAATTCAGGATCTGGGGTTTCACTGCTCTCAACAAAAGTACATGATTTTATGTATCAGAAAAGTTCTTGTTTTCCTATTTGAGGAGCCTCCATACAGATGTCCACAGTGGATAACAGACCACTGTGTTCATAGTGTTACTTCACTGTGATTGTTGTTGTTGTTGCCATAATAAGCCAATCATTTTACTGGAGTGAGAGAATCTCACAATATAGCTTTAATTAACCTTTTCCTGGTGACAAAGAATGTTTAATATTCTTTATATGTTTTTGACTATTTATAGTTCTTATTTGGGGAACTTTTTGTTTCTCTTCCCTGAGTGGTTGCTCTGCAGGTTTTTTGTTGAAACCTTTGAGTTTTGCATATATTCCAAGTGTTAATTCCCTGTGAAATGGAAAGTTGGCGATAGTTTCTCTTGTTCAACAAACTGTTTCTTCATTCTGCTGATGACAAGAATAATATGGCTATCATATGAAAACTTCAAACTTCAGGTCACATCCATAGAAATAAAATACTTGAAATAAATGATATACTTAAAACTTCCTAGGAAATAAGACTATGAGTATAACCATCAATTCAAGCATAATCAAAGGTAAGTTGAAATATATGTTTTCATTCCTTTTTGTTTTAGTTTCTTTAGGGCATTGGTATATTTGGTACAAAGTATCTTAAGTCTAGGCTGGCCTCAGCTCACCTCATAGCTGAAACAACTTTGATCTTCTGATTTTCTTCCCTCCCTTCCTATTGCCAGGGGATTACAGATGTTTGCCACCACAGCACAATTTCAAATTCTATTTCTTCCATCTGGATAACATACTTCGCAATCTGATCTCATGAAATAGCAGGCATTACTTGGAAGCAAAACTGCTCAAAATACCTTTAATAACTAAAGAAAAATATTGTGGTTTCCCAAACTCAAAATCATGTTTAGGGTTGAGAAAGACTGGTAGCGAGACAGTGGTTTCATCCACAGGGGTAAAAAAAAAATGGATGTTTAATATAAAAAGACAAAATCAAATCTGTACCATTTTTTTCTGGGGAGACATAAATATGTGTTTTGTTTCCTTAACTTATTTAAAACATTGTGGGGAAGCAGTGATGATAAATATCTCCTGTAAAGTGCTTGCCACACAAACATGAAGACCTATGTTTGGATCCCCATCACTTAAATAAATTTCAGGAATGGAGGCATATGTCTACAACCTCAGAACTTTAGGACAGTGACAGAAAGATTCTAGCAATTTGCTTGTTAGCTTGTCTAGCTAAATTTAGAAGCTACAGGTGTTGAAAACAGTAACATTCTTAACAATAATAACACAGAGATAAATTGAGAATACTCAACACCAAAATCTGGTCTCCGCATGTAGACACACCTGGGTGGTTGCACCCCAAATGTATATATATATAGTGTATTCATGCAAAAATTTGTGACATTTGTAATATTGTCTTTAACGATATTCATATAAAAATCAATGCTTATGAGAATACATACACATTACACTTTACAATCCTTTCTGAAAATATGTGTAATGCAAGATAAACACATACATCATAATTATGTAAGAAGCCAAATTTATATATTATGTAATAATAATTATCCTGTTATTATCTGCCATTTAATTTTAAGATTTTTATTTTTTAAAATAATAATCTTCCAACAAAGCACTTTATATGTGCTTTATAAAGTACTTTAGAATAGAATAGATGAACATAAACATTTTCTGGATTTTGTGATTTTAATATTTCCATACATGGACTCAAATAATCAAGTATATCTGGGTCAATGGGAGTTGCTAATACTGAATTATTTGAGGGTTTGAGAGTTGAAAAAGAAGCTGGATGAAAAGAAATCAAGAAGTACTTCTCTTCATGCAAAGGAACACAGATTCATCTAAATAAAAGAATTTAATATTGAGCAATCAACTTGTTTCCTTCTGACACAGGAATATTTTTGAACTAAAAATTCACCTATAAAAATGAACTTTTTTATAGGATGGCATTGTGCAGAGCCATCATTTTCTCAATATCCTATTTTGTTCATGCCGCTTTATGCTATATCACACAGCATGATCAGGAACAAACAGACAATATGTTTCCTTCACATGAACATAGTATAGTGCTGAAATATAAAACATATCAGATGTTATCAAAGGATAAATCAACTATAATATATGAGCTGATAAGTGAAAGTGAATATTGACATAGGATATGCATTTATACAAGAAGTAAGAATAATAAAATGGAGCCTACTGAAGCAACTAACCCAGAGACCCACAACTGGCCAAGATGCAGAAAATAAGAGACTTCTGTATCACATTCTAGGACTCAAGGCACAGGAATCTTCTTTGAGAAGAAAAGAGAGAGAGAGAGAGAGAGAGAGAGAGAGAGAGAGAGAGAGAGAGAGAGAGAGCAATTTTCTTTAACACTGTGACCTATGGTAAATCAACTGTTCTCTAAAACAAGCCCTCCACAGAAGCATCTTTAAAGACAGATATTATACTTAATATTTTTTTTAAAGGGAGAAAGCAAAGTTTCCTAGGTCAGAGAGGTGTGGTGGATTTTGGAGGAGATAGGGAAGGGATGAAAGTAACAAAGATACACTGCATGAAATTCTAAGAAAAAGTTAATAAAATACTATTTTTCAAAAAGAATATTGAGATTAAGTCATGACAAGAACGTTTAGAGAACAAAGACGTTTGGAGAATGGCAAGGGCTAAGACTAGAGGTGATGGCATCATTACGCAGCTGCACATAAAGACTGCTTTGTTGTTAAAGGTTGAATGAATGTTGAAAGGCAATCCATTAAAGTATTAAAAAGGAGATTTACATTTTATAAAGCTCATGTTAGTAGAACTGTAGAGTTTAAAGTGGTTAATGTGTCTAAAGCATTTTATAAATGCATGACATTGGTCTTTTTCTTTACATCATGCTTTTTATAATAAGATTTTAAAATATTCTTCAGTGACAAAGTATTTATTTTCTAATTTAATATTATGGAAATATACATTGGTGAATATTTTCTAAGTAATAATAATATTTCATATATAGCTATAAAAGAACTTTAAAACTGAGAATAATTTTCCTAATAATCTTATACAGACTTGTATTCCTTTTAACTTTCTGGGCCATCCTTAATATATCAAGTATTGTTAAATATACACCATGACAAAAGTCATTGTTCCTTTTCATCTTTAGAGGGCCATCTTTTCTTTTACCAGTGATATCACTTATGACTTTCAAAACAATGCTTTTCTGATATTTTCTAAAGCCTTTTATCAAAATAATCTCTGGCACTGAAAAGTAAATGTCTTCAGGAATGGTTTTATGTTGTTATAATGTCTGCTAACCATGAGCCCTCACAGTGATCTCTACATGGAACATGCTAGGGAGACCCAGTTTTTAATTGTAGGGATGCAGTTAGGACAGCCTGTGATTACCACTCTAGGTCACTGTAAAGTCTAAGGCAAGTCCCTGAGCATTTTTCATAACCAATTAATACATGACACTTTAAGGAGCATGAATTTGCCATTCTTCATTAAAAGAAAGTAGGACAAAGTTGCCAAATAGAAAAAGAGTTAAGAATATCTGCAGCCCACACAGTTCAACATCTACGCAGAACTCTTGACAACTATTTCTAAAGATAATAGAGGTGACCTTCACATATTTTACCTACTTATGAACTTTCTTTAACATAAGACAGTGTGAATATTGTGGACATGGACAGCTATTCAGTGAAAAATGTTTCTGTAATGATGGTCTTTGTCGACATTTGGTGATTAACTAGTTTTATCTAACTTTTCATATTGTTCTGTCTAATCATTACGAATTGTTCAGAATCCTATATAGACTAAATAATTTTTCACCATATCTTTAGGGAAGATATAGTTTGGATTATATGTCTTTCTTGAAACAATAATCTGTATTTTAGTCTTTTGCTATTATCTGTATCTATTAATGTGATTGAAGGCCATATAAATAGATGGATGGAATTACTTAATAATGTAAATACAGAGTTAGATATCAGTAGTCTCTATTTTCTCCTTGTTGAAATGATATCTGAAAACTGGTTGTGTCAGATTTAATAGAATTCACTAAGCAAGAAGTGCATACTTATGAGGAACATTTACGCTCCCATGTGTTTTATTAATGGTGCGTTATATATTCCATCCCTGTTACTAATTATAACGAAATGAGACAATTGGGGCTGGAAAGATGCTTAGTAGTTCAGAGCATCAGGTACTTTTCTGGTGGACACAGATTTGATTTCTGTCACCCATTATACTTAACAACCATTTTTCACTGCACTTCCTGGTGATTTACGACATCTCTGCCCTTAGGTGGTAGCATGAAAGCACATGGCATAAAAACATACATTCAGGCAAAATTCATATAATATATGTATATACACACATGCATATAAATAAAATTAAGTAAAAATCCTATATAAATAAAATTAAATAAAAATCAAACTATTACACATAGAGTGTAATGTTCAATAACACATAGAGTGTAATGTTCATTGTATTGGTTATTGAATAAATTCTGGACATTATAAACTGTTAAATTATGTATGTGGTTTTGAAAATAATAAGTGACAACATTTTGGGGGTATATTTATAGGCAATAACATATTGTCTAATTTATGTATACAGTGAAATCATGGCCATTAGAGGAGATTGTATATCCACCACTTTGCTAAGGAAACATAATCCCTAACTGCTTTCTTGTATTTGTACTTAAAGCATGTATACTTAAAGTATGTATGTATAGATCTCAGCCCTCATTAAGGCAACTTCTTTTTACCATAGAGGAAGGCCATGAAATTAAATAACAACCAATCAAATTACAGATTTGTGGAGGTCAGTCCCAACTGATATATTTAATTCTACTCCTGCAGCTAAGGCTCAGAGAACGTGGAGGAAAAGGGGATGGAAAGATTGTGAGAGCTGAGGAATGGAGAGTTTTCTCTAAGACTGAGCTTTGTAGAAGTCTCACGACCCATACACATGAAGTCCCACCAACACGGCTGCCAAAGGATGACCTGAACAAGGAGGACATTGATAGATATGTTTCTGTGATGATGTGAAGGCTCTGATACCTCAACCAGAGGAAAAAACTATAAGTAGCTTATGCAATTAAATAACCTTGGATGAGGGGAAAATAGTCTTCCCTAGGGAAGAGCACACCAATTGGTTATTCAGTACTTAATGGTCAGCCCTAAAAACACATAAATACAAGTAAATAATATGCAAACTGATCTGTTTATTTCTGTATTTAGTATTATTTGTAATATGTGGTTAAAATGTGTAACATATGTATATACACATACACGCATACATATATGTAATAAAAACTTTAAAATAGCCATGAACTTGAAAGAGAGAAAGGGATATTATGAAAAGGCTTGTAGGAAAGAAAAGGAAGGAGGCAATGTTGTAATCATATTATAATACAAAAAAATGAAGGCATTAAAGAAAAGAACCACTTCCTACATTGAACCTTCTGCAAGACAAAGTAGCAATTTCAGTGATGTGGAAAGAACGGACCACTACAAGTTTCTACCAACATAATTGAAAAATTTCTTGATATACAATTTGGTTTTTTTTCCATTACTATAAAATTTTATTGACCTGTTACCACGTTGTTTAATAATATTTGGGTTGAATTAAACTTCTGTTCTCCGGCCACGGTCACTCATATATGGCTCAAAAATGAGCTATCTCTTATCTGCCTTAAGGTGAACACTGGATATTTGCATCATTTCACCAATTTATCAAATGATTAAACATTTAGCAGTTTTTTTAGATTCAATATTTTATTACTGCCACCATCATTCATATCAATAGGGACTGAATAATTCACACCTTATTCGTTTGGCCAACGTCTCTACTTTTTCCGTCTGTCCTTGTAGCCTAAGATTTGTTAGGGACCACTCCATTCTGTTTAAAAGAAAAACTGAATGAAGCAGTAGAAAGAAGAATCTAAAGCAGCTTTTGACACAGTTTCCCTGCAGTTTCATCGTGTATCTCCAGACCATTCTTAGCCCATCTGTGAAAGGGGGAAGTCTCTTTAAGGCTGTAAGCCTCATTGCACCAAGGAAAAGACTGAGCCTTAGAGGATTTTAGCATACACAAGTTGAAAAATGCCCCATCTTTCCCTGCCTACATGAATTTCTTAGTTCCTTTTTAAACCTCTCAGAAAAATTACACCATAAAAACAGGTCAAAGGTATGATTCAAGGGAAAATTTGATAATGTTTGTTTGAAAAGAAGCAAACCTCTCAAATAAATGAAATATAAAACTATGAGTAAATAATATTCATCTATCAGGTTTAAAACTAAAAAAAACTTTTTGACTATATTCATTTTAGTCAGAAAATCTGGAAATGAATAACTCTTAGTAACATTATTAGGAAGATGAATGATTCAAGGTGTAAAGATAGTAGTTCAAGAAAGTCTACCAATGCTTCAACTGAACAAATGCATCTGTTTGAAAATTTGATGCCTAATGATTCATACTAGATTTATGTACTTGGGGTGTGTGAGCATTGCAACATAAAAAGCGCACACTTTCAGAGACGATAAAGCACTCAGTGGGAACTTATCCCAGGCCCTATGCAGGTTGCTTCTGACAATTTTCTTGTGACTTAAGAATTGCAAGGTTTGTTCTTGAGTTCTCAGTAGTCCTCATTGTCTGCTATGTTCAGCAAGTCCGGGCAATGGGTTTTTGATCCTACTGCACATACTGGCTTTGGGGGAGCCTAGGCAGTTTGGATGCTCAACTTACTAAACCTGGATGGAGGTGGGCGGTCCTTGGACTTCCCACAGGGCAGGGAACCCCGATTACTCTTCAAGCTGATGAGGGAGAGGGACTTGATTGGGGGAGGGAGGGGAAATGGAAGGCGGTGGTGGGGAGGAGGCAGAAATCCTTAATAAATAAATAAACTAAAAATAAATTAAAAAAAGAATTGCAAGGTTTACTATTGACAAAATAGAGTCATGTTAGTCTGTGACAGCCATACAGCAAATGAGACAGAACTTGAATTCAAGGTTTGATACCTTGTCAAAAAGAACATTTAAGTAAGTGCTGTAATTAAGAAAATACAGATAGAAGATGTCAGTGATATGCAAACATATTTGGTCAAAACTTAGTGACATAAATGACAACAAGAATCTAAGGGGTATTTAGTTTTTTTCCTGCATTGCTTTTTAAGCACTTTAAAGATGCCAATGTTTTCATCTCTAAGCTTGTCAGCTTTTACAATTTCTTTTCCCCTCGTAGGAGTCATTCAATAGTCACTGTGACAAAAGAGAGTGGGTATGTCTGGGTCTCCTGAGGAAGGTAGGAGGAGAATAAATGCTGCACCCAGGAAATCCTCCACTGGCTGAAACATGGGAAACACCACAGCTCCCTTCCAGCAAGCCTCTGCAATGACGTTAGTCCTTTCACATGCCGGAAATAAAAGGGTAATTCAAAACATCTGCATCGTTGTGGGCAAATGAAGTTTAAAAGTTATAACAATATTCCCAAGCACACCTCACATACAAATTGAATATCCATTGGTAGAAAACTGCATGATAATATCTGCATGGTGGTGAAAATTCATACTCAATGACTATGTTTCCTAGAAAAAAAGTAATTTCCTAATTAAAGGTTTAAGAGCTTATAGAATGCTCAGTGATTGCAAGTAGAAATAATCTTTCTTTACACTAAAAGTAGGTAATTAATGGAAAATCAGCTCTATGGTGCAATGAAAATATCCACACAAAGGCATTGTTATACTTAAGATAAATAATGTGTATTAGTCCAATAAAAAAGCTGAAACAAATGGTCTAGGATTGATAAATTTGCTAAGATTGACTTATCTACTTGTCACTGTGACTATATTATATTAATTCAGAGCAATTTGGCAATACATCTTAGTAACTTCAGTATGTCTTGTGATTTTTCTAGGTGCATTGATCTCAAATTGTTTAAAAGAAAAATCCTGCTTGAAGAGTTTCACTGAAATCTTGGACACTTGAGTAGATGAAGCAAATGTTCAGCTATCAGATTGATAACATCAGCTATATTTATCCACTAACTGAAAGAAATCAGATTTCATATTGGAGAGAAAATATCTACATTTTCCACTCAACCCAGTGACGTGTCATTCTGTTTCTCAATGTCTACATTTCTTTGTGTCAGTATTTTGATTTCACAGTCCACAGGAGATGAAAGGAAGGAATGAGGCTCAACCAGAATGTTCTGGTACTTAAGAAGAAAACTGACTTTCTTTCTACTGACTTTGTAGAACACATTTTATCTTTGTACAGCAGAACCCAGAAAGATCTGTCACTGTCTTAGAAAGTAGGGCCAAGATTATGTGATTCTTCTGGCTCAATTTCAGGCAGATAGAGACTTATAAGGAAAACAGGGGTAGGCGAAATACAGCAGTTTCTATCAAAGAGAACCATGGCAAAATTGAATTAGTTAAGATTATGAAATTAAAGAATTTGACTTGCTTTTATTCTCTTTCTTGAAATTTCATTTTTCCTGTCAAAGTACATTCTGTTGATGAGAAATGAATTCTTTTATTTTCAAATAAGACACTTAGAGGGCACGATGGGCTATTATGCTCAGACTTCAAGATAAATTAATAGGATTTGACAATATGAATTTCTGCATCTGAATGAAGATAATGACAACTAGTTCCACTGTTCAGTACCAGTCTTTGTGCTTGTAAATCTCCATGAATTTGTGAGTTTATTTCTTATAAAACATCTTTGCTCAAGTTTTATGACAGTTTTAAGTGTCAATTAACATCTTATGCACAAATACATTTTAAAATATTGTTTGGAGTTCCAGGATTTCTTCCATTTGTATTTTCTTTATTATTTCTATTTAAGTTTTCAGATCTTGAGTAGTTTCCTTTATCAGTTTGCTTGTCTGTCTTGGCTTTTTTTTTGTTTTATTTTTGGGGGGTGGGCAGGAGGATTTGTTCATTTCTTCAAATTCTTTATTTGTCTTTTCCTGAATTTCTTTATGGAATTTGCTCATATCCTCTAGCATCTTCATACTTTACTTTTAAGGTCATTTTCTTGTGCTTCAACTGGGTTGGATTATTCATCATTATTTGCAGATGATGGGATATTATACATAAGTGACCTCAAAATTCTGCTACAGGACTCCTACAGCTGATAAACACCTTTAGTCAAGTGGCTGGACACGAGATCAATTAAAAAGAAAAACCATTAGTCCCCCTATAGACAAATGATAAATGGGCTGTGAATGAAATCAGAGAATCAATAACCTTTTACAAAAACATCAAATAATATAAAATATTTTTGTGTAACTTTAACCAAGCAAGTAAAAGAACTGTGTGAGAAGAACTTCAAGTCTTTAAAGAAAGAAAATTTAAAAAGATATCAGAAATTACATTCCCAAGTATTGGTAGTATTCACATCGCAAAAATGGCCATTTCACCAAAGCAATCTACAGATTCAATGCAATACCCTTAAAATTCCAACCCAGTTATTTGCAGACCTTGAAAGAACAATACTCAGCTTCATATGAAAAAACAAAACATCCAGGATACATTAAGCAATGCTGTACGATAAAAGAATTTCCAGAGGTATCACCATCTATGATTTCATGCTCTACTAAAGAGGTATAGTATCAAAAACTACATGGTATTGGCACAAAGTCAAACAGGTGGATCAATGGAATCAAATCAATGACCCAGATATAAATCCATATACTTATGAACATCTGATTTTCAACAAAAAAGCCAAGATTTTACAATGGGAGGAAAACATCACCCACAAATGGTGCTGATCTAACTGGATATTGGCATGTTGAATAATATAAATCAATCCTTATCTATCACCCTTCAACAAACTCATCAAACAGATCCAAGACCACACTATAAATGCAGATACATTGAACCTGATAGAAAATAAAGTAAAAAATAATCTAGAATGCATTGGTATAGGAGACAACTTCCTAAACAGAACACCAATAGCACAGGCACTAAGAGCAATAATTAATAATTGGGATCTTATGAAATTGAAAAGTTTCTATAAGGCAACGGACACTGTCAATAGGAAGAAAACGGCAGTCTACAGAATGAGAAACAATCTTTACCAACTCTAAATCTGACAGAGGGCTGATTTCCAAATTATATAAAGAACTCAAGAACTACATATCCACAAAGCAAACAATCCAATTAAAAATTGGGTTATGGATCTAAATAGAAAATTCTCAACAGAAGAATGTCAAATGGCCAAGAAACACTTAAGAATATGTTCAACATCCTTAGCCATCAACCAAATGCCTGTGAAAATGCCTCTGAGATTCCAACTTACAGCTGTCAGAATGACTAAGATCAAAAACACAATGACAGCTTATACTGGGAGAGCATCTGGAGTAAAGGGATTGCTCATCCTTTTCATGTGGGATCACAAACTTGTAGAGCCACTGTAGAAGTTAGTGTGGCAGTTTCTCCATAATTCAACTCAACCTGCTACAAGACCCAGCAATACCCCTCTTGGGCATAAACCCAAAGGATACTCAATCATACCACGAGGACACATGCTCAACTATGTTCACTGCAGCTTTATTTGTAATAGCCAGAACCTAAGAACATTCCAGATGTCCCTCAACTGAGAAATAGATTTAAAAAAAAATTGTGGTGTATTTACACAATGGAGTATTACTCAGCTGTTAAAAGCAAAGACGACAGAAGATCTGAAGCCAAATGGATGGAGCTAGGGGAAAACATCAGCCCGAGTAGGACTCTTTCATAGAGTGCTACTAGTATTTAGAATATTGAGATTGTTGATTTTTAAGTTTCTATATCTTCACACTGTCTTCCGGCAGTCGAGAGACTTAGCTTGAGAAAATCAGCCAGGAGCCTTTCAGGGAAGAGCTCACGTCAGTTTTTTGCAGATACACACATATATGCACAAATTCATACATATGTATAGGTCCCTACCATGAGGGCATGTTGGCCTGAAACTTTCTATAGAGACCAGGCAGGTTCTGATCTCACAGATGACCTACTGCCTCTGCCCCTCAGAGTCTAGGAATAAAGGCATGCACTACCAAACTTAGCATAAACAGCATTTTCAGGTGAAAGTATCTGGAGTACAAATATGCTCTGTATTTTCTGCTCACCAGAAGATTTCATTATAATTATTTATTAAATGATAAATTTCCTTCCTCGATATGTCTATTATTGAGTAGTAATGATTTTAAAGATTATAATTAACACCTCCTAACTAGGCCAAATATAATAAAATTTTGAAATTCACTGGATAAAACATTTAGTCCTTTAAAAATTGAGAGGTGTTTATTTCTACATGCTTTATACCTAAAAATCAAGAGTGTAATCATTTCTTTGATCATAGGATTTTTAATAAAACAATAAAACCAAGAGCATAACATCTTTTGAAAAAGATTCTTAAACATCGTTTTTCATTCTTTAAACCTGAAATGGGTTCGCCACTTTTAATATACTTGTAGGAATTAGAATCAGTTCATACTATTTTATGTCAGTGTCAATAAGAGGTTGCTTGCATTGCAGTTGCTCATGAGGAACTCAAGAATTGGTTTCCTCCAGTTGCACTGGCTGCTTATGGGTGAGATAACTCCCTGACCTGAGACTGACAGCTGGGGAAACGAGCGTAAGACTGAACTAGAACCTCTGAATGTGGGTGACAGTCGTGTGGCATGGGAAGTTTGTGGGGACACTTGCAGTGGAACCAGTATTTATCTCTAGTGCATAATCTGGCTCTTTGGAGTCCATTCCCTATTTAAAAATACCTTGCTTAACCTACAGCAGGTGTGGAGGACCTTGTTCCTGCCTCAAGTGAGGTGACAGACTTTGTTACCTCCCCATGGGAGGCCTGAGGAGTAGTTGGGGGTGCAGTGGGGAGAAGATGGGAGGAGAGGGAGAAAGGGAGAGAAAAGAAACCGGTTTTGTTATGCAAAATAAGTTCATCTTAAAAATAAAAAAAGAACATAAGCAATCTTTTCACTCTTGGACAACCATTGTTTTTTTCTCATTTTTATTAAGCAACACATTCCAGTTCTAGTAGGAGTTGAGTTAAAATTAGTGACAAGGCTTAAATCCAGACTGAATGTATTTTCTACAATAAGACTGCTCAGACAAATGTTTCCATTTTCTAAGAGTGGAAATTAAGCAGTTTATATTACATAAAAGAGTTGGTAGAGAGATATGCCTGGCACCCTGATCCACGAGAAAAAAATATTCTATTATAAATCTTTCTTCCCCTCTATCCACTTTTCTGTCTCTATTACCAAACTCTATTAACTGATTCTTTAGTCTTCTAGGCCTCAGTAATCCTTATTTATTTATACTACTTGGATAATAATTTCAGTTGAAAATATATAACTTTTGTAGCATGAATTCTAATTTGTCTTCCTAATAAAAAACCTGTTAGAGGGTGAAAGCTGAAAGATCAGAGAGGCAGAACAACCAGACACTAGTTCTCTCCTCTATGAAATACTCAGAGCAAATAGGGTATCCTCTCTCTACAAGTCTTCAGAATGAATGCTTTGAGCTCCTGTCTCCTCCTGTCTTATATTCCTCTCTCTGCCCAGCCATATCTTTTCCTGTCTCTGCCTTCCCAGTGCTGGGATTAAAGGCATATAATTCCCAAATACTGGGATTAAAGGTGTGAGGCACCACTGCCTGGCTCTGTTTCTTTTTGGGACTAGATCAATCTAGTGTAGCCCAAGGTGGCCTTGAACTCATGGAGATCTGTCTACCTCTGCCACCTGAGTGCTGGGATTAAAGGTGTATACTACCACTGCTTGACCTCTATGGCTAACTAGTGGATAGCTCCACACTCTGTTCTTCGTGCAAGCTTTATTTGTTAGATCACAAACACTGTATTGTTGTGGGAGCTGCGGGTTGCGTTCCTGCCGCCTGCCTGGCTAGCTTATGCCCCGAAATAACAACGCACTAACTGTATTCTTTTAAACACTGCTTGGCCCATTATATCTAGCCTCTTCTCGGATAACTCTCGCACCTGGACTAGCCCATTTCTAATAAGGTGTGTAGCACCCCAAGGTGTGCTTACCAGGATGATTCTAGCCTATGTCCATCCTGGGTCGGAGCTTCATCGAGGCTGCCCTGGCGATGAGCTGCATGGTGTCTGTCTGAGGCGTCTTACCTCACTTTCTCTTCCTCCCAGCGTTCTGTTCTGTTTACTCCACCCACCTATGAGGGCCAAGCAGTTTCCTTATTTTTTAACCAATAACCTTCCTCCATCACTGTATCAATGCAAATTTTCTTTAAAATATTTTATTTATTATTTGAAAATTTCATACAGATATATAAATTATCTTGATTAAACCCATCCCCATGTCACCTGCCAACTCTTCATGTACCACATCTAGCACATCTGCCTCCCAAGTTCGAATCTTTCTTATGAAAGAAAGGAGAAAAATCATTGACTTCTATGAGAGCTGTATATGTATATGTGTGTGTGAGCCACTGTAAGAACTTTACTTGTAGCTAAAGCACAAAAGTAAAATGATTCTCCCACTCAAAGAAGTTCTTAACTTCCAATAAATTTGCAGATGCCAAAACTTTAGCCGGTAAGGCACAGCCACATGGCGATATACATATTAATAAAAATGGGTTCAATTAATATGTGATGTGGGATTTCCCTCTGTATGCTGTGATTACCATTAATGAATAAAGAAACTGCCTTGGTCTGTTAATAGGGCAGAATTTAGGTAGACGGGGAAAACTAAGTGGCATGCTGGGAGAAAGGAGGCAGAGTCAGAGAGAAGCCATGGAGTCTCTGCTGCAGATAGACATGCTGAAATTTTGCTGGTAGGCCATGACCTCGTGGTGATGCACAAATTAATGGAAATGGGTTAAATTAAGATATAAGAGTTAGCCAATAGGAAGTTAGAACTAATGGGCCAAGCACTATTTTAAATAATATAGTATTTGTGTGATTATTTTGGTTCTGGGTGGCTGGGACAAACAAGCAGCCTAATACAACATATAAGAATTAGCCAATAAAAAGATAGAGCTAATGGGCCAAACAGTGATTTAATTAATACAGTTCCTGTGTGATTATTTCGGGGCTAAGCAACGGGGAACAAACAACTGACCTCTTCCAACACTTTGCTCTTAAACAAGCTGGAATCATGTCTTACTTAATCTTATACAGCTATAGGTTTTTTGCAGGTTATCACAGTTGATGTAAGTCATTACTACAAAGGTGAAGACTTGTCCTGAAAGCCATTTCACAATATTCTTCCACATTCTACTATTCTTACCACATTCCTTCATCTCTTCTGTGATGTTACATGATCTTTACAATGTCTTACAAAACATTCCATGATTTCAGATCCCTGTACTTATTGCTAGGGAAAAAAGAGGATTTGATTGACCACACCCAGATTACATGAGACAAGAATGAACCCTAGAAGTTAGCATGATAAATAGGGTCATTTTGCTTTTCAGAATAAAGTATGATATTTCAACAATATCAACATATTAAAATGCTTTCTGGAAAAAAAACATAAAACAATTGATGTCACCATTATTGGTCCATTGAGTTTATATTTGGAAAGACAAAATAATAGAACAATCTAAGTTACCTGAAATTTCAACAATTATGTGAACTGTATTATAAAAAAGTTGAGTGATACTTTATTGCATAATTTTACTGAGCTTGAGACAGTATTTTTCTGAGATTGCTGTAGTGTTAGTTAGCATGTGATGTTGAGGTAACATAAAAGAAGAGTTTCTAATGTTAGTTTGTATCTGAAACTAATATTATGCAAATCATTCAATATTAGGTAGATATGTAGATAATTATGTAGACACGCAAAAGTGGGTGATGGAAAGATAAATTTGTGCCTGGCATGTATAAACAAACTGGAAGAAAAGAAATTCATAAAGTCAAAAAATGTGCAGATAGTATGTTTTGATTTAGTTTGCTGATTGGAGGACTCAAGAGAAGCAAATAATTTCTCTCAGATAATTTATGTTAAAATAGACAGAATATGGTGCATATATCCCACTTTTTAGGGGAATAAACTGTGAAAAGCCCATGAACCTCAATGAGGAGTAAGTACTCATAGGTTTCAGAGCCTTAAATTCGCATGTGTATGCGAAAGGATGGGGTAGCGGTGTGTTATATTGTCTACCTGTCTGTCTCTGTGTGTGTATGTCTGTGTGTTTGCATATCATTGTGACTTTGTCACAAATGTACTTGCAGCTGGAGGCAAAGTTGCACATCACATTTTTTTGGAGCTGAAGATGCAGGCCGTTCATTGTGATCTACCTGATGTAGATGCTCTTAACTGAAGTCTGGTGGGGTTTTTTTGTTGTTTTTTTTTGTTTTGTTTGGAAAAGCAGAAAGTTCTCTTAACCACTGAAAAATTGCTCTAATTCTAGTTTGTTTGCTTTTCAAAAGATGAGTAAATATTAATTTAATTTTTTTATTGATTTCATTGAGCTATATTTTTCTGCTCCCATCTCTTCTTCTCCCCTCCTCTTTTACCCTCTCCCATGGTTCCCATACTTCCCATTTACTCAGCAGATCTTGTCTTTTTCTACTTCCCAAGTAGATTAGATCCATGTGCGTTTCTCTTAGAGTCCTCATTGTTGTCTAGTTTCTTTGGCATTGTGAATTGTAGGCTGGTTTTCTTTGTTTTATGTCTAAAAGATACTTATGCTTGAGTACATATGATATTTGCCTTTCTGGGTCTATGTTACCTCACTCAATATGATGTTTTGATCCATCAGTTTGCCTGCAAATTTTAAGATGTCATTTTTTTCTGCTGTGTAGTACTCCATTGTGCAAATGGACCATATCTTACTTATCCTTCTTTGGTTGATGGGCATTTAGGTTGTTTCCAGGTTTTGGATATGACAAACAATGCCTCTATGAACATTACTGAGCACATGTCCTTGTGGTATGATTGAACATCCTTTGGATATATACCTAAAAGTGGTATTGCTGAATGTTGAGGAAGATTGTTCTCTAATTTTCTCAGAAATCATCATACTGATATCCAAAAGGGTTGTACCAGTTTGCATTCCCACCAACAATATAAATATTTACTTTGTACTTTCTGACATGTTACTTTCATTAATTTATGTTGCATCTCATGGCTGTTTGACATCTCAAAATTTATAATAATGTCAAAAGACTGAAGTTTCGATACTATTAAGCATTCAATGTCATCAAAACATAAAGAAAATGAAATTAACAATGAGAAATTAAGTAAAAATCATTTGTAATATCTCTCACAAAAATGATTTTCATTTAAATATATGAATAGAAAAGTGATCATTTCAACAGAATAAAAATATAATTACTGGGATACACATTGACATATTGACAGACTCTTAAGGGGGAGGCGATGAAACTATTTAATTATAGGCCCCATCATCACTAGTATGTAAAAAATAGGTAAGAAAACTTCTGCAATCTACTAAGTAGTTATTAATTTAGTTTCTGAGAGCTGTAAAGTCACTGTCAAAACTCTTCATCTATGGTCATGTAACACAAAATCAACAGCAGAACATGTATACCAAATACCCTTGACTGTATGCTAATAAAATTTTGCAGCCAAAAATGCTGTCTGGATTTGGCTTGAAGGCAGCTGTTGACAGACTCTATGTGTAAGGCAACAGAATCATTAACACATTTAGCAAAACATCAATTTTTCCTTGTCATTCCATCCAACCTTTGTTAACATCTTGACAAAGTGTAATAGAGGATGACAACATGCCTACCATTATGACAAACTGTGAGTATAAAATTCACTGGGATGTTGGAAGTGCCCCAGTATCACTTAGCATCACTTCTACACACCAAATATTTTAGAATTAATTACTTTAAAATTTCAAACAGTGCATTTGATTTTATTTACCCTTCACCAACTCATCCCAAATCTACTCCCAATTTCCCATCTACCAACTACTGCATTCTCACAAAAAAAACCCAACAAATAAACAAAACAAAACCTTCATTGACCACTAGAGTGTTATCAAACTACAAGTATGATATCCTTAAAGAAAAAAAGAACCTTTATTATCCCAACTGTTATCAATAGTCAATACTCTCACCTACCTTGTGATAGTCATTTTTTTTAAAATATGATTTAGCTGAGTAATGTAACTGTACATTGCAACCGATACCTTTTATTGTGGTGATAAAAATGGCCAAAACCAAATTCTGGAAGAAAGAATTTATTCAGACTTATGGTTCCAGACAGAGAATCCATAATAGAAAAGAATAGAAGGCCAGCTGGTGTCTGGAGCAGGAAGCTGAGATTACCTCTTCAACCATAGAATGAAGCCACAGCAACTTGCTTTGAATAAAAAGCTTCTCCTGTTTCTAAAGCCATGGAACTATAGAGCCAATATTAACCTCTGCCCTTCCTAGGCACTATTCTTAGCTGAAATTGGAGAAGCCTAATATGTGAATCAAAATCTTCTCTGGAATTTTATCTTTGGAACACATAAAAGAACAGTATGCTAAGTCGTTTGTTGATATTTTGTTAGAAATTTGTAAAAATTTTATTATGTCAACGATGTTGCTATGTATATTTGCAAGTAAATAATTCCTGCCACCCTTATAAAAAACTGCAGTATCTTTGTAGTTTTACAATTTATATAGGGAAAGATAATATTTTTGGTTATGATTTAGAAGTTACTTCTAACAATAGCATGAGTTTGCCAATGTGACTGTTGTACATACAACTTGCTCCCTCAACATGATTTGACACATATGGAAAGATAGTCACAATTACTACCCATTAAATATTGTTTCATAAATGCTTTAATTTAATTAAATTTACAAAATCTACATCAGGAAGTTGTTGCTATTGTGCTATTACTAGATGTTTTGGCTGGTTTTCCCTACTTGTCACAAACCTGGATATATCTAGGAAGAAGGATTATTTTTAACTTTTTTTAAAAATTAGCTCTTTTGTTTTTATTTTGTCTTAACTTCCCATGAGTTCATACTGATCCTCCCTATCCCCCAAATTCAATTGCTTTCTCAAGTATATATACTTGAGAAAGCAATTGAATATATATATTCAATTGGGTATATATATATACCCAATGCAACAACAAAACCTCCAAACCCTACAAAGCAAAGTAAAACTACACCCTAAAATAAGCAAATTAAAATTTAAAAAAACCCTATTTCCAATAAAAGCATACACATAAGAATACACACAAAATACAGCCATGAAGTGTGGAATTATTAAATCCCAAGGAGAGATATTTTATCGATACATCCCGTTTAGGACTGAGCGTTCCAAGGTCTCTCACTGTATAGATAATGTCTGATTTAGGGTTTCTGTATTTGTTCCCATCTGCTGCAGGAGGAAGCTTCTCTAGTGATAGCTGAACAATGTCCTGATCTATGAGTAGAGCAGAATATTATTAGAAGTCATTCTGTCATTACTTTTTTTAAAGAGCAGTATTATTTGGTTGTCCCCCAGTTCCCTGAGTGATAAAGTGTGACCCAACTGTTGAGCTGCAATAAGCCCTTCCTGCTCAGCTGCCTTTGGTCACAGAGTTTTATTATGCCAATAGAAACCTAACTAAGACATCATGTTATTACTCATTTTCAGAGAAGAGTCAAGACTAGAGAAGTTCAAAATTTATTGTATGATTATATATTAAGTGACATAACTGAAATTTGAATTCATATAATCTATTTTCAAAAAGCCAAGTGGCATGTCACTATGCTAAGACTCTCTTAGACAATTGTGAATATTTCTTTCTATGCTTTTCTTAATGTTACTATTATCATGTTCTATTTTTACATGTTAAAAGTATCTCAAATCAACATATTTCACAAAGACTGAATCTGGATTTAATTGAGTGTAGTTCTTACATTCTTTCTGCTATTAATGAACAACTCATGTCTTTATATTTGTGGAAGTCTACTTCTACTCATTAATATATCAATAATAAGTCTTTTATATGTAATATAATACTCTTATAATACAACACTTTATAAAGTATTACATTTAATATAATACTTAATAATATTTTAAGTTGTCATTTACCATTTTACATTTTATAATACTTTTTATGTAAAGACATAAAAATGTACTCACAGTCAAAATTGCGATGAATCATATGATTTATAACTTATAACTATTGTGACTAGCTGAATATGATCTAGAGAAAAGAGAGCCACAGGTACTTATTAATTTATGTCAATATCTCTAGGATGAGGACAAGAGGAATATCAAAGATATTTGTCATTTTTGACTTATGTCCTTCCCCCAGTGAAAAATTCTAAGTTGCCATATCTCTATTTTTCTAAATTATAAACATTTTATATGTTTCAACAAATTCCTACTAACTCCTAAAATTATCATGCTAGACTATCTATCCTAGTAAAAAAAAAGAAAAGAAAACATTGTTTCTTAGGACTTGAAACCTGACTATTTGTTCTACCAGTAACACACAGTTGTTCATATTTTCACCTTAGAGGTCTGATCACCTCGGACCTTGTGGTTCTTTCTACAATCTGAAATTCTCTCCAGCTGATAAGCCTACATAAAAAATTGATGCACAGGCATGTGACCTATTACATACTCTTTCCACTGTCAGTGACTAATGACTTCATGCCTGGTTCGTTATACACTGACATCAGCATTTTATTTTTTAGTATCTGAAGGAGGGATGTTACCATCTACTATTACATAATAGTGCTAACCACGAGATTCCAATTAAATGTGAAATGCTATAAAACCGTCTCAACTACAGACATGTTGACGCTACATCCTTCAATATTGTAGACATAGTGCTGGTGAACCTAATCAGTTCAAATCTATCTGCCTGAAGAGAAAAGTGACTTTGAAGAAAATTATATAAAGATCAGACAGTAAGTGATGAACAAAAGAAAGTGGAACAAAGAACCTTTTATGTAAATGGAATCATGTCATGGGAGCACTGCCATGGGATAATTCTCTTGTACAATGTAAAAATGTGTCACTCACACTAACTAGAAGAGGAGAATTCTGGAAAGATGAAAAACAGAGATGCAGTGGCAAGGCAGGCACAGGGGAAGCAAAATGAGAATGCCATACAAAGAAAAGGTACCAAGCCACATGGCTAAACATAGATAAGAATCATGGATTGGTTTAAGTTCTACGAGCTAGGTAGTAATAAGCCTGAGCAATAGGCCTTATAGTCTATAATTAATATCAGCCTATGTGTGTTTATTTGGGACTGAACAGGACAGAAACACCCTTCTACTGAGCACTTTCTAAGAGAGGGAAATGCTTGTGTCAGAATTTATTGATTAATGACAATTTACAAAATAAGGTGATTTCAATGATAGCCATTTGCCAGATTATCCTTCTTTCTCTGGCAACTTGCCTAAGCCACAGCTTCTTTGTAAATGTTAATTGCAAATATTAACACTCATATCATGTCAAACAAGAAATCTATAGTTGTGCATATATTATATATGTATATACCTGTCATCTGTCATATCATATATATTATATTATATTATATTATATTATATTATATTATATTATATTATATTATATTATATATGATAGATGAGACATATATTAAAAAAATTATATATGTACATAGTAATATGTTTGTTAAACATACATAATTATTTATTACAAAATGTTTACAAAAATTTAGAGGATGAGTCACAGTTCAAGAAGTGTCAGAGTACATTAATAAAAATGTAATAACATCTATATTGATAAAATAATAAAGCAAAAGCCACCGCAGCTAAGAAGTGGCTACTATGAGGAAGGCCGCTTGGTGTCACAGGTTTGAACGGGGAGCTATGGGATTGAGCATAGCTGCCGAGGCAGGAACAAGCATACATGTGGCCTGAGGAAAGTCTAGACAGGTTAACAAGTAGATGAGCAGAGGGCACACATCAAGTAATTCATGTCAAAGCAGGGCTGAAGCAGACCTAATTTCTAAGGACATTCAGGAGTTCCTTGGCTCTCAATCTGTGACACAGAAATTAGGCTGGTGATAAGTTATTAGGGGTTCTCACCACTGCAGTGTAGTGCTAGGCATTCACACCTGTTACGTCTTGGTCCTAAATTGTGTGATATCATTATAATATGCTACATGTTTGTCTATCCCAATTCACCCTGATACATTTATAGGGTGATGCTCTTTCTCCTCTCTTAAAACAATCATTTATGCATCTGCTACAGGGATGTTTTCAGAAAGGTGCTATCTTCCCAGGATCATGGACATTCTCCATTCTCAAAATAGAGTCAAGAACTGAGTGTAAAATGGAGTCTCAGGGAAGAACACAGCCTGAGAAAGTACTGCTTTACACAATAAAGAGTAACTTAGCGTAGGGCATGGCCTCTTTTTCGGCAAGGACTGTTGGAGATGTTCCACGATGTTGAAGTCAGAATGGAGAGAATGTCTAAAGCTTATCCGAATATAGAGAGGAGCATTAACTGTAAGTGAAAGACAAGATGTCAAACCTGAGTTTGATCTGCAAAATAAAAGACGAACGTGCATCAAAAGATAAGCAAGTTTCACACTAGGGTTGATGTGTTTCTGTGAAGGAACAAACAACTTATTCAGAAGCATGTAAGTTTAAACGGCAGCATATTTGATAAATACAAGTTTTTCCAAACTTTAATGTCTCATTGTAATAATAACACAAAGGAAGGTAATTTTAATATTTTCACAAGAACTTGTATTTCGCCAAAGAACCATAGTTTCTCATTGATAATTCAGATTATTTTTTATGTTTTTAGCTTTTCTACAGTTTACATTTATTCACCCCTAATGTTTTTTTTTCTTCAGACAGAGGTATACAGATACACAGGTAAGCATACAAGAACATGTATTCATAAACATGCACATAGCAGGCAATAATAAATACTCTGATAAAACATAAAGTGAGTGATTCCAAACAATGGGTGTGGATAATAAGAAAAGGGGTCCATCTTGTGACACACAGTGATTCTTTGAAGTAGGTTCTTGGGACTAATTGATTCCCGGCCTTCAGCTGCTCTTCCCTGCTAGCGCATTCTCATTGGAGTTGCTAACCGCTGTGCTTTGCCTAGAGGATCAGAGAATGGGATTTTCACCTGTTGGCCATTTAAACCTCCATGGTGCGATTAAAGAAGGGCTTTTGTACCAGCGATTAGAGGTCCGTGTGTGTCGGTCTGTCTCTGTGTGTGTTTCCTCATCCTCCAGCCCCTTGCCTGAAGCTCAGGAACTGGGTTCTAGGGCACAGAGAGCAGACAGGGGTGGGGGTGGGGGCGATGCGCGGCAGTAGGTCACTGTCTACCCTCCCGCACTCCTTTAGTGTAGGTAACAGCTAAATAGTAATCTGCAACCAAACAGATATTAAACACCAGAGCTGAAATCAGAATCAGTTTTTATATAGCTTATTATCATATTCCACTACACCTTGCAGTCTATAAAGGATTTTTCTACATGCGAAGGCAAAAGCACTGTTGGCATAGCACTTCTCTAATAGACTGGAGTCCATGACCACAATACACCGAAAATCATTCATAAGATTTGCTGACGGAGAAGCGCAGAGTGCATGACCAGCAGCCAAGGCTTTTCTACTCTGTAAAGATAAGACTTTCAGCAGCTCACTGCACTCGTCATTTCCAATATTGCACAGGCCACTTTACTGCCAAATATTGATATACTAACACAAGATAAAGAGAAGGGTGTTTGCTGGAGCTAAGACATCTCAGGCTTTTTCATTTGAAAGGAAAGGAGGAGCATACGCCAATTCAATTCCACACGGGAGTTACTGTACAGAGTAATACCGATTCTTTGAAAAAAGAGATTGAGAAGCCCTGGTGTCTGAATGCTACATTTCCTGGTGGGAAAATTGAGTTCTGATAAAGATTAAGTATAGGGAATAATATGTACACTTTAATTTCCCTGCATTTCATGGTATTTAATTCCATTGCATCTGAAATACTTTGGCAATCATGCAGTCATTGGTCATCAAAACCCTTTAACGAAGACTTAACTAGGGAACTTAATACCTACTTAAACTATTGTTAGCTTTAGTAGTTCAAAGAATGCAAAGTCAATAGCAATTAGGAAAGGAAACCTTGAAGAAAGGGAAAGATAGCTATAAAATGCCTAATTGTTTCTTTCTAAAAATACTCCCTTGGTACCTTCAAGACGGGTGCGGCTGGGGTTCTGAGGACGCAGCTCCTCCGCACCTATTACTACAGATGGCGCCCACACGTGTGGACAAACTGAATCCACTGTAAGCCTGAGAGAGCTTGGGAAAGAGTAAAGCATGTTTTCTTGGTAGCAGCAATTTCTCGGTTCTGCTCTGCTTGCTAGAGGCAAGCAAGCACTCTCAACTAAGAGAGGCTTCCTGACTCAGCTTCAGCTGCAAAACCCTGCAGCTCTTAAGAGGTCCTGCCACGAAACACTTAAACGGTGTTAACGAAAAGCTGAACGCATGCTTTTCGGTTTTCAGCTGTAGCAGGAAAAAAGCTGTGCCATTTAAAAATGCCCGCTTTCTGGGCTGTCCTGCTAGGGCAAACTCTGACACTTTTATGCAGGCGGTTTGTGCGGTTTGCAAGCACAGGCTGCTGAAGCTCACTTGCTGGCAGGGATCTTGAAATGCCATAGAGTTGAGGCAGTAAACATGGCTACAGCCAGTACCTCAGCCATGAGGCTGGAAAGCTAAGGAATGGGCTGGATCCAGCCGTCAAAGCCACGCCTTTAGTCCTACTGA
>NW_004949117.1:557304-560597 GCF_000317375.1 Microtus ochrogaster
CCGTGTAATTATTTCGGGTAAAGCTAGCCGGAGGCGGCCAGGGTGCTGGAGATGCAACCTCGCTGCTCGTATTACTACACAAGTCCTAATAAAATGCCATTTCTACATAACTAGTAGCACACAGGTCTTTCTTTTCTTGGGTAGAAAGAAGATTGCATAGTATGACTATATACATAATATCTGTCACAACTAACATTGTATTATTCTAATGTTACTGGTTTGTAATTAATTTGTAAGTGATTCTGGAAGTTTAACCTCCCACCCTTTGTTTGTTGCTTAGCAACAATCAAACTGCATAAAAAATGCTAGGATATTGACTCTTACTCATAATGTGTAAACTTATTCTGCATTATTGAGGTGGGATTGTTCTTTCTAGAGTCCTTTACATATCATATCTGTAATTTAGTTCAGGCAAGCTTGCCTTCATAATGGAAAACAGTCTAAATAAATATAGAGCCAAATGAAAAGGGTATTGCAAGTTTTTAGTATACTGCACATGAAAAATATTTGTCTAAAGAACATTGGACTTTCATGCTGATAAAAAGTTCTTGTTTAAAAAAATATATCAGTGATAATTGTACCTCAAGTTGCAAAGCAATGATCTTCTCTTTTTAATTTCAGCATACCCTACAGATGTAACCCAGTGAATATTATAAATGTACATCTTTATATCTACAAATAATTAAAGAGCTAAGTGATGGAGCCTTTATTTAATATAAGCTTGTCCAACTTGTTCTAATAAAACACAAAGAAAGTGAAAAATACTGAGCTTTTCGATAGTGTCCAGAAAACTCTCTGGATGTGGGCACCATGGCCATCATTATCTACAACATATCCAACTCATTTGGTAGCTGGCAGAATGACGGCCATGCAGGCAAAACAGGTCCAAGAAAAACTATATCAACTGACTTTAATGTTTAGTAAATCGTTCTCCCCAATCCTTTGCCCCATCTCCCTACCTACTATTTTTCCCCCTTTGTTCAGAGGCTGCTCATTCATTCCCGCCCTCCTAGAACTGAAATAACAACACAGAAACTAAATTAATTGCGATAAAATATATCTGACATCTTCGGTGTTTCCCTGGAATCTCTTGGCCAATCTGCCTTTCTTCTTCCCAGAGTTCTCTCTTTTCCTGGAAGTCCCATCTGTGCTCTCCTGCCTAGTTATTGGCCGTTCAACTCTTTTTCAAACCAATCTGAAGGAGCCTTAGGCAGAGACACATCTTTACAGAGTAGACAAATACCCCACAATGATACAACACTAAAATTAATTCACCCATCTAAGTATATTTATATTCAATTTAGTCATTTTGTCATTTTAGCATTTTTTTCATACCATCTGTTTCTAGTTTGCTTTCTGTTACTGTGATAAGCAAAATGATCAGTCACAACTTGGATGCAAGAAAGGGTTATGTGGTTTATACTGGTAGACCACAACCCATCATTGTGGGAAGTAATGTCAAGAGATAGTAAGCTTTAGGATCAGAAATAAAGGAATAAGTGTGCTTCCTGCATTATTCCTTAGTTTCTTTCAGCTAGTTTGCCTTTTGTAAAATTTATTATTGATTAAATTAATTAATTTTTCCATCCCAATCATAGTTTTCCCTCCCTCATTTTCTTTCAGGCTATCCCCACAAATCCCTGTCTAGTCTTGCTCTGTCTCTGCAGAAAAGTTCAGTCCTCCCATGTATATCAGCCTTCCATAGCAAATCAAGTTGCAGTAAGACTAAGCTGCTCCTCTCCTATGAAGGCTAGATGAGGTTGCTCAGTAGGAGGAAAGGGTCCCCAAAGCAGGCAACATAGTCACTCATGTATTGTTGCCTAGCCCAATCATCATCAGTGAGGTTTCACTCAGTAACTAATGGAAACAGATGGGCAGACTTAGCCAAACTTTAGAAGGAGCTTGGGGAAACCTGTGAAAGTGGGGGTGGAAGGATTCTGGAAACCAGAGAAGCCAAGGACACCACATGAAAACCCACAGAATCAACTAGCTTTCTTAAAGAACCCACAGTGGGTTGCTCCCTCTAACCGTACTCATCAATCAAACAATACTCTACAGTCATGGCCATAGGCTAATCTGATCAAAAGAGTTCTAGAATTGACATCCCTGCTTCCCAGGTGATTTTAGGCTGTTTAAAGTTGACAATAATAGCCAACCAGCACAACTTCTAAGAAAGAGATTGTGAGCAAATGATGTTGAAGTAATATACACACCCTTTGCTCTCTTTGTCATCTATGAAGTGGGGTGTGACAACCAAGAATGTAAGTAAACAATCAAAAAGCAAATTGAATTTCACATAGTGATGCAAGATTTGAAGAAAGTTAAAGCAGAGTAAAAACTGAAGTGTGATTTGCTGAGGTTACCTATCCAACACAGATCCCAGTATCCCACATTATAAACCAGTGTTAGGGCATGGTCAGGATAAATGGAGTGACTTCAAAAACAATATAGGCTATTGTTGAGACACTGGGTTGCATCTCATAGGTTAAGGGCATGTTCCTATTATTAAAGACACCTCAAGTCGGGCAAAGGATTAGAAGATCGAAATTGAAAGCTAACCTGAAAGCCTCCTTCCTTTGTTCCAACTTTAATAGTACCAGAATGTTATAAAAGCTACGATGGGGAGTAATCATACTGCTGTCTGCCTCAAGGAATACTGGGGAAGAGAGGATGGGGAAAAAAACCAGAAAGTCTGCCACAAAATTGTATTTCCTAGCAATTACAGGAATGCTTCATTCTTGATCTTTCAACATTATGACCACCTAAACAAGAACTTAATAATAATATCATTAGACACAGTAATGAAGATCAGAAGATCTCTTGGGCCCCTACCTATAGACAAAGAATTAAAGGCAAGTAATGACTGAAGAAACAGAAAGAATTGACTATCACAGGGATATAAGCTCCCTTATTGGATATCCAATAAAAAGTGATCAGCCCTAAATAATATAAAAACAGCCATACAAAATGGACTTAACAGATTGTATTTATGTATTTATTTATATGCATTCTTATATGTGTAATAATAATAGTAATAGAATTGAAGAGAAGACATGGAAAGGGAGGAGTGAGATAATTAAATTGTTATACAAAGTATTGTCAGAGCCAGAGGGACTGAAGCCACCAGGAGAACAGCACTCATAGGATCACAAACCAAGGCCAGCTGGCCTGAGTCTGAAAAAGCATGGGATAAAACCAGACTTGCTGAACATAGCGGACAATGAGGACTACAGAGAACTCAAGAACAATGGCAATGGGTTTTTTATCCTACTGCACGTGCTGGCTTTGGGGGG